>NC_091126.1:163832703-163867703 GCF_040183065.1 Periplaneta americana | reverse complement strand
TGAGAAATAAAATATACTATCCGTACACTAACATTATTTTTAAACTGACTGGATTAATTTATTTTGAGGTCACTCATACATTAAAAATGTAAACTATAGCTCTCCTGTTAAATTGTATGTATGTCAAAGGTACTGTCCAATTTGTTTCAGTTCTGTAACATATATTTTATGGGAATACGTACACTTTGGAAATGCTATTTTTTTTTTTTTTTTTTTTTTGGTTTTAATAACTGCAAAACTATCAAACTGGAACTTATGGAAGTTTGGAGCGTTAATACTAACAACAAGAGGTTTCTGTAACCCAGACGTCTCCAAAAGCCTATTCGCGAGTAAGCCCCTGAACGGAACCGAAGCCAGTACGTAATGAGCGCGCTCCGCCTCACCCATCTCCACCTCTACTGTACTCAATGTTTATGTGCAAACGAAGAGCAGTGGCGGACTGCCATTATCATTGTGTTGGTCGGAGTGTTCCACCGTTTCACAGTGTCTTCTAATCATGGACGTAGTACATTCAAGGATGAATAGGAAGAGACATTTTTGTGTTAGTGGGGAGATTGTAAAATGCTTAATTTGTTCGAAAATTCTTAAGCGTATGTTAAAATTCAACATACGATGACAATACTAGACTCTTAAGAAAGAATATCATCCAGTTACAGGCATGTTGGACATGTGAAAATAATTTATTTTGGGGCTATGTGTATAACTGTTGGTTATACATAATAATCAGTATATTACAATACGTTTGCACTTAGTTCCGCATGACAAACATGTTTTTCATTTCATTTTGGGTGAAATGCTTAGGCCCACAAATATTGTGATACATATAAAACAAGAAAATACAAACACAAATCACACACGTGTCCTCAGTCTTAAACAGAAAAAGCTTCTTGTTAGCTATGTTCTAGCTTGGAACATTGGAAAATCAATGAAGCCCTTTACAGAAGCATCATTTGTAAAATAGTTCATACAGGACGTTACTAAAATACTGTGTCCGGAACAAAGTCAAAGTTTAAGAAAATTAAATTGTTTCCAATTACAGTTCAGAGAAGGAATTTCAAGATTGTAAATGTAATTGAATCTGAAGTCGAAACCATTTCAAAATAATATACAAACGTATGATATTTCTTATTCTTTTGATGTTATTATTTTTAAATTTAAGCAGACCGTTGCCGCGATCCCCCACTGATCGCTCCCATCTGTTGAGGTACGAGTCTCTCCCCCTTTCCCATCCTTACAGCACACTGTATTCGGCGGGCAGCATCGAGAGCACGAATGACGATACGCTTTTTGGAGACCTCTGCTGTAACCTATATAAAATATTATCAGCAGCTTAAAAATGTAGAAAAATAAATATTTTCCTTTTCATCTCTAAACTTCTGCTCCTTCATCTTTTGCCTTTTGTTCCCTTTATTATACACTCAGGGACAGAAAACCCGGACACTTAGTGTTCAAGGACATTTCTTTTATGTCAGAAATTGTTAATAAAAGGTCGAGTAAGTTGTGAAATGTAATGGTTTTTAAATGATAGAAAAACGCATTTTAAACAAAGGATCGTGTAATTAATCATAAATACTATTATAAATAAAATATTTTAGTCAGGACGCAAAGGACGTAAAACCAGTAACAACATTTTTCAGCTGCGGCTCAGATGTTTCGTGCTTGTAACATTGAAATCACATTTTTAGTAACATGTATTACTCCCTCTGTTTCTTGAGGAATGTCTTCCCATGCTTCCTGTAAGTTTTCTGGTGGTGGCTGTCTCTTCCTAATACACCGTGCCAGCATGAACCATAAGTGTTCAATTGGATTCATGTCAGGACTCCTTGCTGGCCATGATAAACCATGAATCCCCACTTCTTGCAGATAACCTCTGGTAACGCGAGCGACTTGTGGGCGTGCATTGTCGTGCATTAGAAGAAATCCATTGCCTACATATGGACCAAATAGCACCACATGATGGACCAAACATTCATTTATGTACATATCAGCTGTTAGATTCCATCTACGAAAACCAACTCCTACGAGCATCATACACACTCCTGCTCAAACCATCACTCCACCATCTACAAATGGCGACCTCTCGGAAATACAACATTGCGAAAATCGTTTCTCTCTCATTCTCCAAATTCTTTTACGTCCATCAGGTGAGTGTAGATTGAAACGGGACTCGTCTGTAAACAGAACATAGCTCCACTGTTCATTTCTCCAGGCTCTACGATCCTGTGCAAAACGCAATCTTTCGACGCGATGCATCCTGAGTGGGATCAGTTGCAGATTTATCTGATATCAGTCCACTTGCTTTCAACCTTCTTCTAACTGTTTTGTCCGATACTGGACGTCCATGCATGTCAACAAACCGTTAGGCCAACATCGTAGCTGACAGATTTCGCTCCCTAAGAACTGATAACACCATGCGCCTGTCTTCATTTTGAGTTGTACATCGCGGACGACCCGAACCTAGTTTCCTGGTGTATTCTTGTGTCTCTCTGAAATGTTTTAGGGCATCCTGAATGGTATTTCTAGACATATTCTTGACATCTGCGATGTAACGTACACTGCGTCCATCATCATTTAGATCAACGGCTACAGCAATATCTTCAGGTCGCATTCTTTAAAAAGCTAAGGTGTGATTACCAACTTACAGTGACAACATGTAAAATTAAATAAATAGCGACAATAAAGAACAAAACCAGAGTCACAAATTCTGTAGTAACTGAGACTTTCTACAAATAAATGGCTTATCTCATGATAATGGTTGTTTACACGAATCCATGGTAACGAAATGACCACAAATAGATGGGTATTAAATTGCAAGGCCTACTAAAACTCTGACTAACATACATGTAATATTTCTTTTTATAAAACAAGTTTCTCGGTTTTTTTGTCCCTGAGTGTATTTCGTTAACTTATCCTCCGTTTTATATTATTATTTTCTGCGTTTTTCTATTCTCCTTTCTTCTACTCTTTTCTATATTGTTCTCCTCTACTCCGTTCTCTTTGATTATCTCCTGTTTTATATTTTGTTTCTATTTTATTGCAGCCAATATAAAACAGTCCACTCATTGCTTCTAACAAAGTTACGAAGAAAGTTCGCATGTTTTGTATTTGAGGATTTATCTTTGAACATGTGTTCTGTAAACTTCTGGAGGACACAAAAAGTTATTCTTTGGAACCATGAATGAGATGCATTTAAACGTGAATTCTGCGTTATTTCAAAATTGGAAAAGTAAACTGACTTGTAGATTCTAAATTTTGTGATCAAATTATCCACACTATGTTTAGCACTTAATCAGTTTTGTGTGATATTTTAGTCACAAAGTTTAGATAGTTATTGGAATTTTTAAGCTTGCTTATAATACATTATGTTTATTTAAATTTTAATTCACGTGTTTATTTAACATGACAATGCTTCACTCACACGTTACAGAACACCACCATGTCTGACGACGGAATGGGATGGATTCCCGGTCTGGGAGACAACAAGCCTCAGGCGAGATTGCTGGGGAAGTCTTTCTTCGGCTACGTGCCAGATGCCTTCTCGATGAAGACGCCTGAGATGCCATCGGAGAAATCGTCACAAAAAGATTCCAGAGTAAGTATAGATTCGATGTAAAGACGATAGACTGAGGATGCCACGTGACAACTGGGTGTGTAACTGTATCCATTGTCCTATTTTATGTTATGTTATAAGCGATGTCCATGCGCGACGCTGACCACATGACCAAGGAGTCCGTCTGCAACTAAACATAAATTCACGCAAATGGAGTTAGAACGGGCCAAATAGGC
The DNA here is from genome assembly GCF_040183065.1 of Periplaneta americana. Lineage (NCBI taxonomy): Eukaryota > Metazoa > Arthropoda > Insecta > Blattodea > Blattidae > Periplaneta > Periplaneta americana. Next base: position 163,863,917 of record NC_091126.1, on the reverse strand, counting down.
CGATTCTCCAAACATGGTTATATTATTATTATTATTATTATTATTATTATTATTATTATTATTATTATTATTATTATCATCATCATCATCATCATCATCATCATGGGTATCATCACAGTATTTTGTTGGTTATCAGATATATGTGTTTCTTTCTGCTTCTTTGAGTTTTTTTGCATCCGGATTCCATCTGCGTTTCGATGGTTTAAGATTAGCTTCTACATCATCTATGTTCTGTAAATTACAAACCATTAAATTAAATTATGAAAAAGTACATAAATACCACGAAATAATATGACCGGTAGCCTACTGCCCGACTAATCAGTGTCCGGTACTGATCGACATAACTGAAGATATGAAACCAAGATTGTTCTAAAACCATCACTTGAATTAGGCTAACATCAAATCAAATCAAAAAGCTTTATGTAAACTAGAGTAAAATGATTTGTATGAGATATGATAATAATATTTACACAATTACCTTGATTTTAATTAAGCTTAGTTTAACTCGATATAATTCACACAACAGATAAACGTTTCAATGGTCATTGTCATCGGTTGAAATCACAACAAAGAGTAGAAGTTTATAACCAATAGAAGGATCGACACAGTTGCTGCCATCTCTTGTCAGTGACGCATTTTTGCTGCCAATATGATGAGAATATTAAATGTATGATTTGTTCACAAGTATTATGAGGAAAACGGTTGTATAACATAAAACGGCATTATACTACATGTTACTGATGAAACATTAAAAGTTTAAGTGTTGTTATGATTATTATTATTATTATTATTATTATTATTATTATTATTATCACCATCATCATTATCATTATCATCTCTGACGTCGATTCTTCTTCAGCAGATGTACGAATAATGCGGTTAGATCTTCAATTTAAACTCGCAGATTTACAATGTGATGTTAAATGAAAGCTAGATATAAGGACTTGACAAATGTAGAACTTTTCAAACCTTTGGCAAAAAATAAATACCCGAAGCTTCGTTCTTCCGCTTGCTCTGTTGAAGCCATGTTCGCTACAACTTACGATTGTGAAAAATTATTTTCAAGAATGAAAATAGTAAAAACGAAATTTAGATCACGACTGGCAGATAAATACCTTCGTGATCAACTACGACTGGCAGTAAGTGACATAATTCCTGATTTTGAAATTCTGTCGCAGAGACATTCTGAAGACAGTTAATTTTAGGTTATGATAATGTGTACTATGTTTTCTTGTTCATTTCTTTCTTCGTTACCCGTGCTAAACATTAGTTTGTAGCCTTGTACTGTATAAAATTATATTTACGTGCTTGGCGTAAGGAAAATAAAAATCCGTTAATAAGTCAGACAGTTGCTTCACTTCCCCTTCGGGTGTCCGCCTCCCTCCATAGGTGCTATGCACGTTGCAGGTTTCACAGTGGCTCGGCACACGATCACATTTTCGCCACGGCTGATCTAAGGTAATGGATGTCACTTTCAAACAAACTATATTCCTACAGTTTTGTGTCTATAGAAGCAGTGAACATATTATCTCGTATTATAGCCGACATTACTGCATTCCCAAAATTGTATTGTTCTTGAGTACCTATGTAATAAATTTATGTTTTTAGGAATATAAGAATATGCGAAATATTGTCATTTGTTTTTAGACCTTCAGTCACTGACAACTGAAATTGTTATAAAATGGTGATAGTTTCAGAAATAACTGAAAAGTTATGGTTAATCATATTATTAAGCATAACCAAAACGTATGACAATGACCGCGTTGCCTGGAGCTTGAAGTCCTACTGTTATGAGTTGACTGTACTTACCTGATGCACAGCGCAGCAGTAAACAGATGCAATGCTTCTCCATTCACCACGTGGCGAGCTAGAATGGGGCTAAACCTTCTGACTCTAATGATGATATAGAAGACTAAGTTCACTTGCTTTTCTCGTACATTTGATTTTGTCAAAAGAAAGATTAATATTGTCTCTGAATATGGATCCTGCACTTTATATGAATAAAAATTGCATCCATCTTGAGTCTTTTTTATATTTTTTTAGGTTATTTTACGACGCTGTATCAACATCTAGGTTATTTAGCGTCTGAATGAAATGAAGGTGATAATGCCGGTGAAATGAGTCCGGAGTCCAGCACCGAAAGTTACCCAGCATTTGCTCATATTGGGTTGAGGGAAAACCCCGGAAAAAACCTCAAACAGGTAACTTACCCCGACCGGGATTCGAACGCGGGCCAGACGCGCTGACCGTTACTCCACAGGTGTGGATTCTTGAGCCTTGCGTACACTACTTTTAACACTTATTAATAGAAGATTGATAAATGGGCAACTTACTAGTGTTATATATTTAACCACGTGGGCTTACAGCTGTTTCGGTATATACACCATCGTCAGAGCCTACTGGATCATAGCGTCATCTTGATATCGCTGCCTGTTGTAGGTGTGTGTTTGTGTGTTTTAGTGTGGAGTCAAATAGTGAGTGTGTTCTGAAATTGATCTCTGTGTTGAGAATTTGATTTGTTTGTGTTTTAGTGTGTCTGTATATTTCATATTGTTCTAGTGTGTTGAGTTTTTGGTTTTTGGGTTTTATGTAAATTGTAAAGAAATTTGAAATTTGAATTTGAAATTTGAAATAAATTTAAAAATAAATAAATTTGAAAAAAAAATGTGTAGGATTTCCATGTCTGTATCTATGTTGTTGTATGTATGGTTAGTATTAGTTATGTGTTCGGCATATGTAGATGTATTGTGTCCTCTGGTTATTGCTTTAATGTGTCTTTTGAAGCGTGTTTGGAATGATCTTCCTGTCTGTTCAATGTAGAACTTGTACATTGGACATAGATACAGACATGGAAATCCTACACATCCAACCTAAAAACCAAAAACTCAACACACTAGAACATTATGAAATATACAGACACACAAATCAAATTCTCAACACACAGATCAATTTCAGAACACACTCACTAATTGACTCCACACTACAAAACACAAACACACCCCTACTACTGGCAGCGATATCAAGATGACGCTATGATTGAGTAGGCTCTGACGATGGTGTATATAACAAAACAACTGTAAGCCCACGTGCTTAAATATACAGGGACATCATTTTATTTTTACTAACATTTTTAATATTAACCTGGCTATACCTTTGGATTAACGGTTGAGAACTGGAAATACCGTTTGCTACTCCCTTCCAAGACTGGAGTTCAATGATACTGGCGTAAAATACAAACAAATCAATTTACTAAGTATAGGAGGGAAGAAAAGTAGTTCACCTTTTACGTAAAGTAGGATATATCGCAATTTTGAGTTTGATAATTTTCATTAGGTTTTTGTTTAATCAAAATACAGTACACTATTAACAATAAGTGCTTTTACTCACGAACTGAGTTATCCATGCGGACGTATTCATTATGCAGCGTATATTATACTGTCTACGGCACATTAGCGTACACTATAGAGAATGAAGTTAAATTGAAAAATAATCATAATATGGATATTTAAACACATTTTTGAAAATGGTGGCCGTTCATATCGATACAGGCTTAAGTTCTAATGTGCATATTATCGCACTATAGACTATTGTACGTAATTCCAATTACCAGGTTCGTACTTTGTATCAGTAACTCATGTTGAAATAATTCTGTACCTACTCTATAAAAGAGACCTTACGTACTGTAAATTCAATCGTCACTTCTGCCCGATGCGAAAAGATAAAATTACTCAGACATGCTATCTACTGTCCGTCCAAGTGGTTATGTCGTAGGGTCGTAGAAAGGGAGAAAATCACGTGACAGTTAATTACTTAACGAGGCCCTTTTATTTAAGTTATTTTAAACAATTGTATGGGTATAATATTACGTAGACGTCCAATTCCTAACAGAAATTAATATTCTCAGAAAAAAGCTAAGACAGTCCAGCCACTAGCATTTACAGAGAGGCGAATAGAAGCAGGTGGGGGAAACCGGGATACGACGTAGGCAAATGGAAAATGATACAATATTGAAAGGTCTTTCGTCACTGGAAAACGCGAACATATTTTTGGAACGTACTGTTCACTATGACCGTAAAGCTACTATGACTGTAGGTATATGCGGTCTTGGATCTGTGTGGAGGACGGTAGAACTTCATTAGTAGAAGGGGTGGAAGTGAAGTACATTAAAAAAAACCTTAGGTACAATAAAAATTGAAGTAAAAATAAAATGATGTCCCTGTATAACACTAGTAAGTTGCCCATTTATCAATCTTTTAAAAATTGCCTTGAGGAAGTCAAGACGAAGTAAAGTTTAAATGACGTTCTTGAATACGGCCCAAAATTCTGGGCATCGACATGACGTATTTGAAAACTAAGGATGAATCAAGCGGTACACTGCAAGCTGTATGAACAAGAATCCCAAAGCGGGCAGCATGAATCTGTATCGCCATGCTTCCCAAGAGAGGAAGTGCTTATTCAGTTTGAATCTGTTGGATGTGATTAGTTTTGATTCATCCCGTTTTGAAGGAAATCTAATTACTTCACTGATCCCTCCTTCCTCGCTCTGCTAATGCAGTGTCTCCAGCATGACGTCACACTCAGCGCCGCCGTAATGCAGTGGGTAACGTCTCTTCGTCCCTGGAGGGCCTCCGTTTATTTGTTACTTTTATTTCAGCTTTCGAGAGCTTCGGTAACTGTCAGTCTAGGAATCGGTCCTCGACTTCAGGAGCTCTATCGATCCTGCAGGACCGAGATTTTTACGTTCTCATACGAATTACAGTTCAACCTAATTATAGTGACCACTGCTAATGCGACACCTCGGCTACAGAAAGTAATTAAAAAGTAGTTTTTTACCTGTATTAAACATATATGATTTATTATTTTATGCTCGACCATGCCGAAATGTAGTAATTATACACATGGTAGTAGCCCTTTAATGCACCTCATTAAAGTACACCTATTCATTATAATTCAGTTGTTCAGCCAATGAGAAATCACCTTTGTACTGATTGTACCATTATAAAACCGCAAGTATCGATTATTCTCGGATATGAAATCGAAAGACAATTAGCGAAAAGTCACGGAGGCTGGAAATCCAATACTGTCGCAGAAGGTTATGTTCTGTAACTATAATTATTAGCGTTAATTGTAAATAATATTCAAATAAATTCAATTTGTCATCTCGTTTTTCAATTCTAAATTAATTTCCAGGTTATATCAAGTCTAATGTTCATGTTATTCTCTAGATTATATCAATGTCAGTGACATTCGTGTTTCAGAAAAAATCAATACATTCGCTTCTGCGCACATCTCACAATTCAGGTCAGCTCCACTCCTCATATAACCATAACATGAATACTTCTGAATAATTTCAAGTTAGAAATATGGTCGAGCATAAAAAGTCGTATGAAACTTGCCTATAATGGTAATTAAGACGCTCGTATGAAAATTATGAAACTCGCTTGCGCTCGTTTCATAAACAAACATACTCGCGTCTTAATTACTACCATTATAGGCTCGTTGCATAATGTACTACGTATTTATAACGACATATTTGGAGTGCCTGGGAAAAGTGACATAAGTCAGTTTCCACAAACTTTTTTTTGATAATTCAATAATAATAATCATCATCATCATAATAATAATAATCATAATAATAATAATGGCTTTATTTAACCTGGCAGAGTTAAGGCCGTAAGGCCTTCTCTTTCACTCAATCAGGATTAAAACTTGCTTACATAGTTGAACATAAAACTGGATCGGAATTAAGTAATTACATACTGATACAATTTAGGTACATAATGAGATCAAAAGAGGTAGTTACATAAAAATTTACCTCATAAAATAAAAATAAACATAGTGAAATACATATTAATGTTGTTGGAATCAAATACGAATCACATAAAAACAGAAGCCGATAATTCAATAAAAAAAATGTACACAGTAAAAATAAAAATAAACACATTAGTATACATATTATTATTAGATTACAATTAAGTAAGATTTACATAATTACACCAGAAACCGACAATTGAATAAAATGTACACAAAAATAGATTAACAATAAAAAACAACACAGTGGGATACATATTGGCGTAAAGTTATAAATAACCACGATTTACATGATTACACAATAAAAATAAGAAACAAAAAAATAAAATAAAAATAAAAGATAAAAATAAATATAGTGGAACACATTCCATTAATATTTGCAACGCGTTAGGTTTGGCAACTCATCATAAGATATTTTTCTAATTTACATTTAAAGGAAATTAAAGTTCTGCAGCCCTTGACTTCAGGCGGCAGAGAATTCCAGTGACGAGAAGTAGCAACAGTGAAAGATGAAGAATAAAGAGATGATGTGTGGAGTGGTATTTCTAGCGTGTTATCATATTGTGACCGAGTTGTTCGCTTGGAAAAAAGAGACATAAGTATTTCTCCCATTACAATAATTCATACAGAAAAAAATCAAACCGACATAAACCAGTGTAAGTTGTCAATAAATTATGAAAAAAGGTTCGTGGAAACTGACTTATGTCAGTTTTCCCAGGCACTGCAGATATTTTTACAAGCAATTCGTTTACAGCGTTATTTCGCAACAGTGTAAATTCTTTAAAAGATCATGTTCTACATACATTAAATACAGATCCTCAGGTCTTCTGTAATGCCATTAGCGACCAATACCATTTTGAATTACTGTTGTGAAAGCGTTTTACGGTCAAAAAACTGAATTCTAAGAAAAGAGACTTGAGTGTGGACTAGGCCAAACTCTTTCTACTATCGTGCCAACAATACTTTGCAAACAATAGCTGGCAAAGTTGTGTACCGTACGTTAATCCAGATATTCAGTTTAGACTGCAACTTAAGATGATTTGTAAACAGGTGTTACATACAGTACAGTGGAAAAAGTTGCAAACAAACGAAAAATGTTAAGTGTGGAGGATAAAGTTAATGTTAGAGAACAAATGGAGAGTGGTAGAAAGGAAGCCGATGTGTGCCGTGAATTTGGTTTGGTTATGAGGTTAGGTACAGTTTACAGCAGTAAAATGTTTGGAAATATTCAACATTTTTTTTCCTCCATTACTGTACCTTGTACAATAATGATAATTCGCATGTGTAAAACACTGTCTTTCTGCTATATGAAAAAAAATATATATATAGTTTTAGTATTAAAAAAAATATATATATATTTTAATTAAAAATGGTGGCAGTTCACTGTGCAGTGATGAAGCGTTTCCCTCATAACTCATAAACTTGTTAAGGGGTTAGGTACAGCTTACAGCAATAAAATTATGGAAATATTCAACTTTTTTTTCCTCTATTACTTTACCTTGTAAAATAATGAAAATTGGTATGTTTAAAACACTCTCCTTCTGCTATATGAAAAAAAATATATTTTTACTATTTGAAAATAACTATTTACATTTTTTTTTCAAAATTCAGTTCACTTTGCAGTGATGAAGCTTTTCCCGCAGAACTCAAAAACTATCCATCATTCTGCGATGAAATTTTTTGTGTGTATTTATACGTGTCATATATACAATATGATGCAAGATCACTCCTCTACCTTTGATAGATTGTCTGATAAAAAATAAATTCATTTTAAAAATGATTAAATATCAATATTTTCTACTAACGCAAAAGAAAAAAAATATTATTTATTAAGGAATGTAGTTGAAAGAGCATGATATTGTAAACATGAGTTTCAGTAATTAAATAAAAGAGAGAGAATATGAAAAAGTTTACAAGTTTATGAGTTATGAGGGAAACGCTTCATCACTGCGCAGTGAACTGCCACCACTTTTAATTAAAAAAAATAACTGTTTTACACATACTAATTTTCGTTATTGTACAAGGTACAGTAATGGAAGAAAAAAATGCTGAATATTTCCAAAAATTTTACTGCTGTAAACTGTACCTAAATCCTTAAATTTTTATGTGCTTTCTCTTTTATTTCATTGCTAAAACTCATGTTTACAATATCATGCTCTTTCAACTACATTCCTTAATAAATAACATTTTTTTTTAATTTTGTGTTAGAAGAAAATACTGATGTTTGACCATTTTTAAAATGAATTTATTTTTTTTATCAGATAATCTGTCAAAGGTAGAGAAGTAATCTTGCATCACATTGTAGATATGACATGCATAAATACACACAAAAATTTTCATCACAGAATATTGGATAGTTTTTTAGTTATGTGGGAAATGCTTCATCACTGCACAGTGAACTGAATTTTGAAAAAAAAAAAAAAAAAAAAAAATTAAAATTATTTTTTTTTCAGTCGTAAATATATTTTTTCATATAGGAGAAATACAGTGTTTTACACATACTAATTTTCATTATTGTACAAGATACAGTAATGGAGGAGAAAAATGTTGAATATTTCCACAATTTTACTGCTTTAAGCTGTATCTAACTCCTTAAGGAACGATTGATAATGATTTGCAGATGTAATTTTTTGTAAAATGAGAGAAGAAAAGAATAACAGATTTCTACAAACCACTTCTTAATTGTGAGTACTGCATGCATTTTATTTAATGTAAGTTATGGCATTTTACTCCTTAATGAAATATTTTCTGCACTCCAATACAGTGTTTTTATTTTTCAAAATATCGTTTTCAATTAAGTAGGTTATTTTACGACGCTTTATCAACAGCTTAGGTTATTTAGCGTCTGAATGAGATGAAGGTGATAATGCTGGTGAAATGAGTCCGGGGTCCAGCACCGAAAGTTACCCAGCATTTGCTCATATTGGGCTGAGGGAAAACCCCGGAAAAACCTCAACCAGGTAACTTGCCCCGACCGGGAATCGAACCCGGGCCACCTGGTTTCGCGGCTAGACGCGCTAACCGTTACTCCATAGGTGTAGACGTTTTCAATTAATGTTTGATACTTATGCAGACATTTCTTCGTAGCATATTGTCCTCTGGTTTTAGGACTTGCAACAACTACAGTCGGTACTGATGAAATCGCAACCGCTTGCGAAGAATCTTGCCTTAAAATCAGCGTACCATTTAAGGATTGTAGACCCACTGGGTCCACTTTGTTCGGTAATGCCGTTGCACATTAATAACCGACTGGTTCACATGAAAATCAAACACACAAAAAGCTTTTCTGTCCTCTATAGCAGCCATTTCGCCTCAACAATGAACAAATTTATTTCTATGCGCTAGGGTGGCCAGATTGTTGTTAGGTGAAGTCGACGTATTGAGACGCTATTGTAGCCCAATGCCACCAATCCCTGAACATTCGTATCACCGCCTCTAAAAGCGTAATAATTAATAATAATAATAATAAATGTTTCAAATAAAAAAGTCTATATGGGCTATTCCATATGAAATCGATCAGTAAAAAACCTCGCATTTTTTATAATCTAATTTTTTCCCTATTTATACAAGGTGCTGAGGACAGTGCATTTGCAAAAATATACTATCGAAAGTCAAACGGTTTTCGTACTATTGAGCGACAAATTTAGCGTATTTTAGAAAAACAAGCCTCTTTCAGCGCTCAGAACTCTGGAACCATTTACTGCAGAACATTGAACGAGAGCTTATTTTGAAGCTGACATTTGGTAGGTTATGATAAGAAGTAATCCTTGTTTTTATTATATACAGAGAGACAGATAATCTGATTTTACTTACTTTTAGGTTTTTTGCCCATTTGTAAAAATGTAAAAAAAATATTGAGAAAAAACCTTGCATTATTAAGAGGGATTCGGCATTGTTTGCTTAGTGTCACGGCAATAAATTTCGGGGGTATTAAATAAATTATTTTCACACGCCTAGACTTGAAAGGCGCAACACAGCTCGCACTGGCCGAGAGATGAAGATAAGCGGGCATTGGACGTCATTTTACTCCTGTGTTCATGAAAATCTGTGATAAAGCTAGCCCAGCTATGCGCTACTAGACGAAACATCACGTGTTTATGTCTCCTGGTCTTGCTTGCCTAGGCTAACTCCCGCCTCACAGTCAGCTGGTTAGCTCACGCGCGTACTATTTATTTTCTTTATTTGATTTTTCAATACTTTCTTATTAACGTTGCACCAGTAAAAAATACGTGTTTATTTGTATTTTCAATGCGGAATTTAACCATATATTTTAAAAATATTTTTTCGTGTGCAAAGGTGTCTTAATTAAGAATAATCTAAATATCTCCATTTCCATAAAAAGTAAGAAAAACTGTTTACATGTCAATATAAACTTTAACTTTTCAGCATCAAAATAAACCACGATTTTGATCATTGGGTGAAAGGGTTTCGGAGCCACAACAGTTTAAAGTTGCTAATTTTATGAAAATACGATAAATTAAAATATTTTTCATTTAAACACTATGAAGTTCTGATGCCTCAAACTTTGCACAAAGCGAAGTATCATAGTTGTCTACGGACAGAAAAAGTTTCATTGTATTTAAAATTGCAAGGTCAATTTTCTCTATATTTCGTTCGATTTGAGATGGAATAGCCCATATGCCTAATTAAACACACATGTTCTGCTTGAGTGGAGGTACTGCTGCTAGGTGCGATGTTGCTTACGACAGCGAATGAACTATACATAAAACCCGCAGCTCTAATGTAATAACAACAGAATTATTTTCAAATTTAGCACCTTGTTGATAAGGGTCAGTTTGTGAGAATCAAACTTAACCGCTATTGGATACAGATGGTGATGATGATGATGATGATGATGATGATGGTGATGATGATAAGGAGGAGGAGAACAACGAAGAGTCTGGTCATGCTAATAATGGTTTAATCATCGTGACGACATTACGAAGGACCTGCAGGTCTTTCGCTGTTATCTCTCCACAGTTGCATCCGTGGAAATATGTAAGATGTATCACACATACACGCTGGGAAAGGCAGGTTTTCTGCTGGTGCACATATTGCCCTATATTCCCCTTTTATCGCTATATCACTGTCTCATCATCTCTGCATAAATGCAGTTACAATGCCGATGCTGATGTTAAGGACTAACAATGTGAGTCATGAATTTTTCATAAAGTAACCCATTTCATGGAGTGGATGATGAAGTACTCGGACGAAAATGGATTGTTTGATACAGACCGATTATTTAGTCCTGACAGCCCAGCGACGCGAAAGAGGGAAAGTAATAGGAGTAATGAGGAGAGCTCCGGAGTAGATATAAGGGCGAGCAGTCGGTAAAGGAATGCAGTACAGCTTAATTGTACTGGAAACACACCGCTCTACAGCACGCATGACATCCGATCGCTCCGAAGGCAAGCGAGTAGCTAACCCATACACCTCTTGGCGTAACTAAATGGACTCGTCTGACCCAGACGCACATCTCCGGCAATTGCCAGGACTAAATAATCGTACTGTACGTAGCTACCAGACGGACGTCAACCAATGTGCATTGCCGTTCTTTGCAGCATTCTCTTATGAGTCAAACTAAGAAATGATCTCTACTAATTCTCAGGCCTTCCACGATAAATGTCGGGAATATGAATCAAGTTAGAGAAGTATGTGCTTTATATACAGGGTGGGTGGTAAACTCTTTACAAAATGAAACTGGTAATAGATCATGAGAAGAGATTTGAAAAGTGTAAATACGTTTTTTCTCTAACATTCTCCATTTTAGAGGAAATATTTATGTTTCTATGAAGCATTTGGCAACAGAACGGCTACACTAGCATGCGCGGCGTGCACTCCTTACCTTCCCCTCTCCCCCTGTTGTACTCAGTCGGTGACGCGAGACAGTGTCCTGCGTTGAAAGATTTATTTGAACGATTTTCTCAATTATTCAATTTAAATTCTTGGCTAAACGATTTAATTTGCAAAAAAAAAATAAAATAAAAATAAAAGATTCAAGACATTAACTGTTCATATTATTTTTACCTATCTGCTTGTATAACAATCAGCCATTTCTCTCGGGCCATTACCGCAATAGAGCGCTGCAAACATTGGGCAAAGATTTTTTTCCTGCTTAACGGTGATTCATCGAAGGACAAGTATAAGCCACCGGCGTGGCTCAGTCGGTTAAGGCGCTTGCCTGCCGGTCTGAAGTTGCGCTCGGGCGCGGGTTCAATCCCCGCTTGGGCTGATTACCTGGTTGGGTGTTTTCCGAGCTTTCCCCAACCGTAAGGTGAATGCCAGGTAATCTATGGCGAATCCTCGGCCTCATCTCGCCAAATACCATCTCGCCATCACCAATCTCATCGACGCTAAATAACCTCGTAGTTGATACAGCGTCGTAAAATAACCAACTAAAAAAAGCGTAATAAAAGTTTTGTTATATTTAACATGTAAAATCACCTCGTAAATGTTGGTTCATCAGTCCCCTCCCAGTCTGTATAATTACTAATAAATTATATTATTAGTAATCTGACGTTGCCCTTCTCACTTCTACGAAACCGGCATTAAGTACTTCTTTCTATCCCTCGTCACAGAACTTATTTATGCTCATCTTCGTATACTGTAGAAATACCTCGCCTCTGGAATTCTTTACCTAATGAAGTCAGGTATTTATTACGAGGCTTATAATTTATTGTGTCAATTTCTCCGGGAATTTTAGGAGACAAACATAAATGACAAGAAGTATGAAGACTCACCTAGTTAATACTGCTTCATCCATGACTTTAAACATGTGAGTGCATTCACATGCTCCGAATTAAGTGCCGCTGTACGTTTAGTAACAATGTTTCCTGCATCATTAAACACACACACACAAAAAAATCTGCCAAGCACTTCTCCACGATCGCTCAATTTAAATCCAAACGTTTCACCGAGTTTACCTCTCAAATTCTCATACGACATAATGGAGTTTGCACTTTTCACAGACCACAGAAAACTGATTTTTTTCTTTATAAAACTAAACATACAACCTTCATATATAAACTCAGAAAAAGAAACTGCAACTGCAAAAGTACAGCGGTTGAAACGGAAGACCGGCCCCTATTGTAATCGAATTACCAGATTTTAGAAAGAGAAGAAGATAGTTACGCTCTCACTTGCACACAGTGTAGACATGGCTATTTTATAAGGGATGAGGAGGACGAATCCCAGAAAAGTATGTATTTCGTATGCTAGGAAAATGAGCTGAAGTTTTCTTGGAAAACCATAAAACTTAATAAGCGTTTCGCATTTTTTCAACTTTCAATAGAGGTAGACTAAGTCACTGTCCCCATATCGCCATCGTTTTCTGAAGTGTTTGTGCTAAGATAGAGGTAGACTAGGTCACTGTCCTCATATCGCCATCTCTTTCTGAAGTGTTTGTGCAAAGATTTTCCCTACGCTACCTGTTTTGCAGTTAGAAAATAACAGTACTATTTTGCTTTTACGTAAGCAATTTCCGAGACAGTAATATTGTCGGAATTTTTAGTATGAGTTTGTATTAACAAAGTAATAATTAATATCAACTACAACCGATTAATTTTAATCGACTCGATTATTCGATTAAATATTTTGATCGATTAATCTTACAACAGAAATTTATGGATTAATCTATTAAATTCCACAACACTAATAATAATAATAATAATAATAATAATAATAATAATAATAATAATTATTATTATTATTATTATTATTATTATCGGTTTGGACTCTAGGTTTATCTCTTCTGCAGTTTCAATTACTCGTTTCATCTTTTTTATCTCCCTCGGTTTCATATTCTGTGCCTGCTACTTTGTGATAATTATAATTATGATGATGATAACGAAGGATTAAATTACGCAGGCCCTTAAGAGGTTTGTTTGGTGTAAGGGGACCACTTCCTGGAAGTGTTTTGAGTCGACTTCTATCCTCCCCTAAGCAAATATAAATTCATCACCCTAACATGTGTCACTGCTTGCATTAGACCCTCAGCTAAATATTGTGACGTTATAAATAGGACCAGTCAAGTGTACAAGAACACACACTTCCCCTGTGGAGTTGTCTCAGAGTCGAGCTCGAAATACTTCGGTAAAGTGGATGCACAATTATCATGTGACGCATTCGTGCCATCGGAAATGTTTGTGGCTGCGTCATCATTAACTTCTGTCTGGGAATTTGTCCAAATTTAGTCCTGGAAGTCCTTCGTCGTCTTGGGAATCTCGAACACAATTTTATTGTCTTAGACCAGGCATGTCAGAAATCAGACACTGAAAGTGCAGTGTATGTGCGCGGAACGCCGGTTTGTACAGATTGCGTCATTCACGTGTTGCTCTTACCAGTTCTTAGCGGGAGGGATGTACAAGAATCTATTCTGCGCTTCTAGTGTTCAATTAAATTGACATTTGGACATTATAAACATACTTAGCAGAAGGAAAAAACACAATTATTGTCAGTGTCTATATTTGACAATAATTGTAACACAAGAAACAATAGACTTACTCAGTTACAATTCACAAAGCAGTCTTTTGTAAAGAATAATTTATTTACATGATTTGTATACAGTATTTGAAGAAAATATAGATATTGCAGTAATTTCGAAACAACAAAAAACGAACACAATGTTTCATTTTACGTAGTAGGTACTGATTATTTCAAAGTAATACTCTTTCATTGTTCCTCAAGCATTATTGGGACCATTGGTGCACAAATATTAAAGAAAATATTTTACTCCCTATTACATGCAATAGGACATTGTGAGGCTTTTACACTGGAATCATTTCCTTGCTGTATATTAATATAAATTCACATTATTATTAATAAATTGGATAAATTAAGCTTGACTCTAAAGTTATATATGTAGTTTATGTGGAAAGCGTTGAGAGCAAGTATCAGCAAGTTGGGAGCTTTACTGAATTCAGTTAAAAGAGTACTTCACAAGCTGTGAAGCGAGGGCATTTTCTTTATGTCAGGTTTAAAGATTTATTAACGTAAGTATATTAAGATAATATAATAACGTGAGATGGAAAATTCGCCATTATGTATTATTTTTCCAGAAAATTTTTCCGCCTTACAAATTGTTGCTTTCTTCCTTCCCCTACAACCTCAAGACCCTCACATGTATTCCTCACTCAATATGCTCATCAATTATCAGGTTATCAAATAAAAGTTGTAAGTCGTCTAACCATTGATGGCTGTGTTAGTACAGACTCCAAAACAACATCATTGTCATGTTTGTCTTGCCGTGAGAGTACTAATTAAGAAGTAAGAGCTGGCGAATATCATATTTTGAGAACTTTACTAATCTGATTTAAATTCTCACATCACTATTAAGTCCACATGATATGATGAAAGCCTTTCATTTTAAAATAATTATTGTTGGCTGAGGAAAACATCACAACAGTTACGTTATATGATTCGTGATTTCTCTTCTTCGTTATATCTGTGGACTCCTCACTTTATTTTTCATAACTCATTCACAATCACAGCTCAATGAGCACCCGTACTGATCTGTGTTACTGAAACCAAAGCTGTTCTGCTATTGCAGGTAATGTACAGCCCTGTCGCGTTCCCCTCCAAGCCGATTCAATCCCTCCAGGTAGGGGAATAGGAACTGCACATCGCACAGAGACAAGTGCACAATGTGCGCGACTGCACAATGTGCAGGGTTTTGACATGCCTGTCTTAGACGTCTGTCATCCTGGACAAACCGGTTTCACAAACCTGTTCTATGATTGTATAGTTATGTCTATTCGTGTCTTTTCTCACATTGCGGAATTTATTTTTCAATAATTGTTAACTAGGCCTACAACTTCACTTTTACAGTTTTAATCCACAAACCTTGCAGATTATTTCTTAGGATCAGGTGTTGCTGTATTTTCTCAATGTCAGAATTGAAGGGTTCAGAGCCATAAGTAGGCCAAACGCCATTTATTAAAAACCGAGAAAGCAAGGGTTAAAGTTAAGTGAAGACCATAGTTCAGCCGTAGCGAAAATGTAGCACATTGTGGCTCGCAATGATAGCTATGCATTTCTCTTGCTTCCTACCTCCCCCAACCCCCACCCTCTCACTCACTGGAGTCTCTCGGTGTCAGTGAAGCAGAACGACTAACATGTACAGCCGTGTGGTAACCAAGCATGTGCTTCATGTGTCAATCGTTGCGCTGTGTAAATGCAGTCTAATGGATGCCCATTATGTGTCTATTAGTTCTAATTATTGTTTCGTTTCATTTTAAAAATATATTTTTATATACAAGGTGTGAGATGTGTAAGTGCCATTATTTTAACTGATGATTATTCATGTCATAAGGAAGAAAAAATGTCCTCACAATTTTTTTCTAATTGCAGTATTTAACTAATTATTAAAGTTTACAATATTAGACGCTTGGCAACGTTGCTGAATGAGGAGGAGGGGGTTTACAAGTACACAGTACAGCTCAAGCGGGTACAGACATACCGGTACAAAACAGATGCTCTGTTCTAATGCAGAGACGGACCAGGACAACTGTTGTTTACATAAAACGAGCAGCAAATACAAACTTCCAATCTCATTAATAGAACATTATGGTAAATTTCCATTTTATTTAACAATATTGCTCCATTTTCTAATTGTACGTAAAAAAATAAACAATAATGGTTTACTGCACAAAATCACACGAACCTTTCTTTCTAATGCAAAATTTTAATACTTCCCGCTTCCGTAAAACAGTATTATTTTTAAAGAAATTTGTGGTTGTGAGATTTTCGGAACGGGGTAAGAAACTCTCAGTTTCTAATAATCGTTGAGAAACTGCTATAAAAGTTCGCCGATTAGATAACCTTCTTTGCTGAAAACGTTGACGGTACCTCCTTCTTGCCACACTTGAATTACGACGACTTTCTCCATTAATGAATGACATATCGTGATATTGTTGAACTGTGAATAACATTGTAAGTTGTTTATCGAATACCTGTACTGAATTGTCATCCGCTCGGCAGGAGACCTATGGACAGGGAGCTTGAACTCAGCTGATCTGTACGTCTGTGCATAGTAGTCAGCTGCATGAGTCCTGCTGAACATGTTGGCACGTCTCTCAAGCCAGAATATTAACAAATTTAAGTATGCATTTTTACTTAATTTCACGAAAACGTTATAGAACACATAAATATTTATTTAAACTCTTTACTAGATATACCTATTGATGTAATAGTTTTCGTATTTTTACTAACGATAGAAGCAGTGTAACGCAAATAAAATAAGGAAAGAAATATTTTTTTCTGGGAAAACTATAAAGTTTTGACCCTATGCTGTATGAACATTTTTTGATCCTGTATAACGTCACCGAAGACTGTGAAATGGACGGCACTTATACCCCTTACACCCTGTATAAATTTAAAATGAAGAGTGTGACAAAACTTTGTAAATATAATATCACAATGAACTTCAAAGCACAGTAGTGGCAAAAAACCGGACCGACCCTTGTAGCTGATTTCAGAGCCTTGTTCACTCCAGAGCACGATAGACTGGTAACTAAGACTTTCGTGGTTCGAATCCTGCCTGGAAAGGCAACTTTTTGTTCCTTATTCAAATTTATTCCCAATACTTTTCGATTGCTGGTAAAATTTATGTTCTGGGAATAATAAGATAATTAAGTAGTAAAATATCGCTGCAATCGAAGAGTATTGGGAAAAAATTTGAATAAGGAACCGAAAAAAGTTTCCTTCCCAGGCAGGATTCGAACCACGAAAGTCTTAGTTATCAGTCTGTCGTGCTCTGGAGTGAACGAGGCTCTGAAATCAGTTACATGGGTCGGTCCGGTTTTTTTTTTTGCCACTACTGTACAGTCCAGCGACACAGCTCCATCCCTACTTACTGCTCTGGAACTTAAACGTCATGGCAGACGATGCACCTGCTTATGTCTAGTGTTTGGTTATGGCTGTGATGTGTTCTTTGTAAAATATTTGAAATGATCTGCCTGTTTGTCTTATGTAGAAGTTGTTCTAGGTATTGCATTTGAGTTTCTATACACCTGTGTGGTTGTATTTGTTTGTTTGTGTTGTTTATGTGTTGAGATGCTTTTGTAGAGTGTTTTGTGTTCCGTATGCGATGTTGTAATTTAACTTCTTGAATAAGAATGCAATGTTGTGTGTTTTTTTTTCGTGTGTTAGTGTGATGCATTTTTTGTGTTCTTGTGTTTGTGTTGTATTTCTTTGTTTTTTGTAATTCTGTTTCGTTTTTCTTATTAATAGTCATTAATGTTGTATACAGACTGTCAACCTCGTCATTGTCACTCTTAACCTCAATATTGCCTCATTTCACTCTGTTATCTTCAAGTAATTCAACATTTTTAATCATTTGGTGCATCTATGATGAAAATAATTTAAACACTCAATACATTTCACTCCATTAACCACCTTATGTTTTATTGAACAGAACTAGACTCTTGCGGAAGTTTCTAAATAGTCTTAAATGATCAAGTTGTTATTTTTTCTCCTCTCTCTTCTTTTTTTTTCTTTTTTTTATTATCTTGATATATTACTTAATCATTTGTGTTTGTATGCCATTTAGTACGACTTTGCCGATCAACATTTTATTCTTGTAACCCACATATATTCTCCTATTAGTATATTAACTGTATAGGGGAAAGTCGGGTAGTATCGGACATCGGGTAGTATCGGACAGTGCGTTAATGTTAATGTTATGTTTTATTTAACGACGCTCGCAACTGCAGAGGTTATATCAGCGTCGCCGGATGTGCCGGAATTTTGTCCCACAGGAGTTCTTTTACATGCCAGTAAATCTACTGACATGAGCCTGTCGCATTTAAGCACACTGGCCCGGGATCGAACCCGCATAGAAGGCCAGCGCTATACCAACTTGCCAACCAGGTCGACCCGGACAGTGCGTTTCTTTCATCTACCACCATATGGTAGTACCTGAATGACATGGTTACGTTTCTCTATGCGACATCACAGAAACGTAACCATGTCTATCAGGTACTATCATCGTGTGGTAGATGAAAGAAACTCACTGTCCGATATTACCCGATGTCCGATACTACCCGACTCACCCCTAATATATCTCAAGTGAATTAATCGTCGAATTTATCTCGAGCATCTTAAGTTTTATAAATTGTGTGTTTGTGTGTGTGTGAGTGTGTATATTCCCCTTATGTTATGTAACTGATTTTGATTGTGTGTAATTTTCTACTTTATTGTATATATTATGTAACCAATCTTGACTATTTGTAATTTTCTACAATATTTTATGTAATTTCTGAGGTATTTTATTTTGTGTTGTTTTGTAATCTAATTTTGTATTTCATGTATATTATTGAAACCTGGTTGAGTGGAAGAGAAGGCGTCATGGCCTTAACTGTGCCAGGCAAAATAAACCTACTACTACTATATTTCAAGAAAATAAATTGAAATCAATTATCATTCCTTATTCAGGATTGTAAATAATATGTAATTTGGATAGTTTTACAACGCGAGGGTACATACATCTCCAGATATAAATAATTACATGTGCGGGAGCAGCATAGATTGCCCAGCATTATAGATAAGAACTGCGCGCCAATTCATCCTTGCGTCTGACTTAGAATATCCAAGTTCGACTCGCTCCGTCACTGTGTATCATTCATTTTAGTGCAGTCTCCTGTGTGGAAAGGTAAGGCAGTGAACAAGAACCCATTAAATATCGTGAACGTAACTTTACAAATAGGCCTATTACAGGAGGAAGAATATGAAGATAGTGAAGTGATTGAAGAAGAAAATGTTGCTCTGCAAATTTGTGAGCTATTAAAAACCTACGAACTACGAACAATTGAAGGGTTCCCTGTAAAAAGAGGGTGAGTCCAATTTTTGGTGAAATTAAAAATACGTTAAAAAATATGCCCGATGTTTTAGTGCAAGAACGGTGTAATTCCGAGCATTTGGTAGTAAGTTACAGTGAAATTGGAGTTGAGTTCCCAATCGTTTCGTTGCAAAAAGGAGGCAACTCCTGGAACTATATATTGAGTGAACCGTAAGTAGTGTCATTAAATTCAGGAGGTTATTCTTTGAGATATTTCAAACCAAAATGTTTAATATAATTTTGCTCGATTTTGCTTCCTTTTTGAGATAAAAATTCTTTTGTGCGAGATCGTGCGTATTTGCTTGATTTCCGCACACAACTAATACGCGGTATGTGTGAAATACCACATTCAGTATTCCCAACGTAACACACATAACAATTTCCCTATTCTTACCGCTTAAGCGTCATATTCATTTTACTGCTTTAGGCTTTTAACATATTATTTTTAAAGACGTTCAATATAGTAATAACTATAAATTGGAAACTTACCACTGCAACTTCACCTAAATTGCACTGTTAATTATTGTTTTTAAATATTTGCAAAAATTAAGTAAACTCTACAACACCACAAAAGTTAGTGCATTTGTAATGCAAGTAACATTAAGGAAGCCGCGAAAAAATCAATAAGATTACAAACTCATCAGAGACTGGGGAAAAAAAAACAGACGTATATCACGGCCTGCTGGAGTATAGTAAACACAGAAAACATTTTATAGGAACAATGTTGAAGATAGATAAATCTGTTTTCCAAAGTTGCCGTCATTGAACAGAAACCAAGATGGAGATTTCATTGCAACTAATTAGAAATTCCTCTTTCAGGTATGTAATAAACGATCTTCGCACAAAATAATGTACGGTACACGAGCGGTATGTTTGTTTTCATTTTCTCGGAAATTAAAAATGCTCAACTACGTTTGGCTTTTTCAATCTTTTCCTCGAACATGAAAACGTCAACATACCGCTCTTGTAACGCATATTACTATTACATGAAACATTTCATAGCGTATTTCTGGAAAACCATTGATTAAATTCCCAATATAATCACTCATTTAAAGAGAGCAGTGTATTATGATAATTAATTAATGAAGTAATTTTAGTTTTGTCCATTAAATGTGCAGAAATTTGATCCGAAGACATATAACTTTTCGTTTTGCAAAGGAATTTTACAATGTTATATTCCATTTTTCATGTTTTAGCTTATCCTGGACGCACTTAACTATTTTTTTAATGCCACTTGTATCCCTTTTCTTCTCACCCATTCATATGCCAAATTCAATAACATAAGTTTAATGTTCATTATTTGTTACCCAATGGGTATGTTTTCTTGTTAGCATTGCATCGTTCACAGATAACTCTTCTGGCACTGGTCGACAACACTATCTATTAAAAAAATAGCAGAGCATTTGTTTACAACAGCCGTGGCGAAAATGTGGTCGTGCGCCGAGCCACTGTGTAACCTGCAACGTGCATAGCACCTATGGAGGGAGGCGGACACCCGAAGGGGAAGTGAAGCAACTGTCTGACTTATTAACGGATTTTCATTTTCCTTACGTCAAGCATTTAAATATAATTTTATTCAGAACAAGGTTAAAAAACTAATGTTCAGTACGTGTAACGAAGAAATAAATGAATAAGGAAACATAGGACACATCATCACAACATAAATTAACCGTCTTCAGAATGTGTCTGCGACAGGGTTTCAAAATCAGGAATTATGTCACTTACTGCCAGTCGTAGTTGATCACCAAGGTATTTGTCTGTCAGTCGTGATCTAAATTTGGTTTTTACTATTTTCATTGTTGAAAATAGTTTTTCACAAACGTAAGTTGTAGCGAACATGGCTTCAAAAGAGCTAGCGAAAGAACGAAGCTTCGGATATTTATTTTTTGGCAACGATTTGAAAAGCTCAACATTTGTCAAGTCCTTACATCTAGCTTTCATTTAACATCACATTGTAAATTTGTGAGTTTAAATTGAAGATCTAACCGCATTATTCGTACATCTGCAGAAAAGAATCGACCTACGGAGATGATGATAATAATAATAATAATAATAATAATAATAATAATAATAATAATAATAATAATAATAACCTTTTATGTTTCATGAGTGACATGTAGCATAATGCCATTTTATGTTATACAGCAGTTTTTCTCGTAATACTTGTGAACAAATCATACATTTAATATTCTCATCATATTAGCAACAAAAAAATGCGTCCTCTCATCCTACTTGAAACTTTCGTTTATATCTTGTCACTAGAAAGTTATTGAAATTTATATTTTCCCCGCCATTCATAAAATATTTTGATATGATACCTCTTGCACAAAAGGAGAGATCTATAACTGAAACTCGATTAATATATTTCAGTATTATTTATATTTATCCTGGTAATAATGAACAGTTTGACTCGTAAACATTTTGTTTTTTCAGCATTAACTTCCCATGATTTTACGAGAACATTCGAAGAGAACGGCAGTTACGTAGACTTTCAGCTCCCTACTAATACCATTAATGCACAACACAATGTCAATACGGCGGTTGCTGTCGTCTGCGATACAACGAACTTTTCTGTTGATTTTCGAGTTTGGCAGTTTTTCCGGTTATTATACGCTTATTTAAGTTGTGTTAACTCTTGCTAGTGGTTTTATATTTTATTTTATCCGTCTTAGTATTTATTTTATTATTGTAAATATTTTTGTTTTATCACTATTATTATTATTATTATTATTAATATTATTATTATTATTATTAATATTATTAATGAATTATTTTGTATTACAATCTTTGTGTCATTTCTATCACGATTATATTATTATTATTATTATTATTATTATTATTATTATTATTATTATTTATATCATCAGCATTATTATTTGAACCCTGTAAAATTTACGTAGACTACTGGACTGTACCCGAGCACGAGCATTATGCTCATTTCGGGTATCTATTCATATGTATTCAATTCAAATGTAAATTGTAAATAAATTTGAAATTTGAAAAAAAAAAATGTATAGGTACATGGTTTCGAGAGAGACATTGCGACGATACGCCACTCGCAGGTCAGAGACAAATACAAATTGAACGGAGTTTGAATCCACTGAGTGAGAGGGTGGGGGTTAGGGGAGGTAGGAAGCAAGAGAAATGCATAGCTATCAGTGCGAGCCACAATGTTCTCGCGAGTCACATTTTCGCCACGGCTGGTTTGCAACCATCCTCCACACACTCACGTCGCTGTTTTTATATTTATTCAATTGGTATCTTTCTTTCTTTAGTTTATTTCTAATCATGGTGCTTTTCTTTCTTTAGTATCTCTGTCCTTGCTATACTTCTCTTTGGTATCTTTCTTTCTAAACTTTTATAGACCGAAACAGTTCTTCTAGGACTATCACCTGTTAGGGAATGTCTTTTATGGATCCCGGAGGTTCATTACCGCCCTCATATAAGCCCGCAATCGGTTCCTATCCTGTGCAAGATTAATCCAATCTCTATCATCATATCCCACCTCCCTCAAATCCATTTTAATATTATCCTCCTATCTACGTCTCCGCCTATCCAAAGGTCTTTTCCCCTCCGGCCTCCCAACTAACACTCTATATGCACTTCTGTATTCGCCCATAAGTGCTAAATGTCCTGCCCAACTCAAACGTCTGGATTTAATGTTCCTAATTATGTCAGGTGAAGAATACAATGCGTGCAGTTCTGTGTTGTGTAACTTTCTCCATTATCCTTTAACTTCATCCCTCTTAGCCCCAAATATTTTCCTAAGAACCTTATTCTCAAACACCCTTAATCTCTGTTCCTCTCTCAAAGTGAGAGTACAAGTTTCACAACCATACAGAACAACCGGTAATATAACGTTTTATAAATTCGAACTTTCAGATTTTTTGACAACAGACTGGATGATAAAAGCTTCTCAACCGAATAACAACAGCATTTCCCATATTTATTCTGCGTTTAATTTCTTCTCGAGTTTAATTTATATTTGTTACTATTGCTCCAAGATATTTGAATTTTTCCACCTCTTCGAAGATAAATTTCCAATTTTTATGTTTCCATTCCGTACAATATTCTGGTCACGAGACATAATCATATACTTTGTCTTTTCTGGATTTACTTCCAAACCCATCGCTCTACTTGCCTCAAGTAAAATTTCCGTGCTTTCTCTAATCGTTTGCGGATTTTCTCCTAACATATTCACGTCATCCGCATAGACAAGAAGCTGATGTAACCCGTTCAATTCCAAACCCTCTCTGTTATCCTGAAATTTCCTAATAGTATAATAACATAAGTAACATAAATATGTCAGCATTCTTACATATGTTAGTGGGATGCTCACCCCTTGAGACAAAACCGCGTACTCCTGGGGGTACGCGTACCACAGATTGACCACCATTGTCTAGTCCACTTGTACCGGCAGGACTTTCTGACATGCCTCAAACACACTCGCGTTGTTACCAGCTGCGTCTTTATAAGAAAGAATGACTCTTTCAAAGGGAATAGTCCGAGTGAGTCGAAGAAGGCAAAGAAATATCATTTCCATTAAAGATGGGAAGAACAATACTTTCTGACGAAGGGGAGATTATTAGCTGTTTTCTGTGCCAAAAAGTGTTACTAACTTGCTAAAATAAGAAATGTGTAACAGCATTATAAAAATATTCATCTTGCACAAAGCTGTATCAAAGATTTAAGGTGCTATTCATAGACATTTCGCTAGCCCGCGCTACGAGCGTACTAAACTAGCCCCGGCTATCGACTGGTTACTTGTACAGGATTCATATCATATCATATCATATCATCAAGCCTAGGGAGTTCAGCAGTTTAAACACAGGTTAATGATACACAAAGTATATATTGCTGGTTGTGTTTGTAAAGAAACTTCCTCCGCCTAGTCCCGAAAGACTACCCATTCGACTTCATACTAGTGATCGGTTGTCTGGTAGTTGATACAGTGAATCAATTTAATATTGGGCCAATGTCGTACTACCACTTTGTAGGTCTTTATTTGGCATTTGAAGCAAACATATACAAGAAATTCAAGCTCAGGACATTATTCCAATTTAGACAACACAAACTCACTTTGTAAAAAGCACGAATTGTTACTTGAAGAAATAAAACGACTCTCTGAAAAAATAACCTCATATATATGCACACAATTTAATATTGGGCCAGAGAAATTAAATGTTTTTTCTACTGCACAAGAACCTAATCCCTAGTATTTAATTTGGTTACCTTTCTGTCTAATGACGGCCCTCAACCGTTGCGGCGTATTCTCAATTATTTTCTTGGTATAATTTGAGTCAATAAGTGCCCATTCTTCCTGCAGTCTCTTTTTCAGCTAACATTTTGACTTTATTGCTGTTTATCGCAGTCCCCTTTTCAGCTCTTGCCAACAATTTTCGATTGGGTTTAAGTCTGAACTTTGGAGAGTTGTGTCTATTACTTTCGGGCAGTTATATAACAATCACATTCTGTTCTTCCCAGCTTTATGTTTTGGGTCGTTGTTCTGGTAGAACTTAAAAGTGTCTCTAATACTCAACTTTTCAGCACTGTTATGAAGATTGCTCTTCAGGAGATTCAGATAGTCATTTTGATTCATTTTAACCTCGATGAAGGCCATCTCCCCTACCCCAGCAGAAGATATGCACCCCAGACCATCATATGTTTAACTGTAGGCTGCAAGTTCTTAGTTTTTAGTTCGTCATTTAATCTGCGCCATACAGTTATCCTATTATCAGAACCAAAAACATTTACCTTACTTTCATCCGCAAAAAGCACATCTTTCCACCAGTTTTTATCCTTATTAACATATTCTTTTGCGAATTGAACTCTCTTTCTTCTATCACTTCACTTACTATGGCTTTCTTCTGGCAGCTCTGCCATTGTACCCTGCTTTCCTAATTATACAACGCACTGTCTCTGGATTTACTTTCTTATTGAACTTGTTCAACAATTCGGAAGCAAGTTTTGGTACACTTATTCTTAGATTAGTTTTAACCATTCTTAGTACGAACCGTTCTTCACGATCAGTTAATTTCTTTGGTTGACCTGTCTGTGGTACTTTCTATTCTATCTACTTTTTGGTATAGTCTTATAATATTTCCAACATTACTCTTGGGCAAATTTAGCACATTGCCTATTTGTCTTTGACTTTTACTTCTTGCACCATGGTATATAATCATTTGTCGCTGCTCAAACGTAATGTTGGGTCCTCTTTGCCCCATATCATTCTTGTTAGCTTCTATTAACAGAGACCGCACCTGACTCCACCTGAGACTGAACTGAATACCTTGATTGGACAATAACACTGAATGGCCCAATATTAAATTGACGTACTGTTACGGTATTTCGGAGAATTAATACGAATAATGCCTCCTTATGATTGAAATATTTTTACCATGTCGGAGTGACTATAGTACAATAACGCAGTTTTCTTACTTTTAATTGTACAACATATTTATATCCATGTATTTTACAATACATTTATTTTAATGCAAAATGTGATTCTGCACATACAATAAGGATAACATTGGCCCAATATTAAATTGATTCACTGTAGCTAGCATTCCAAGAGTACAGGCGAGTACAAGTCTACTGTGTACAATTACTATGCCGAAAGTTTCACTGAAAAAAGAAGATAAATTAAAGAAACTTGTGAAAGAATACGAAAGTAAGTAGGCCTACTTTTATACAGATAACATTAATATCAAATGTAACGTGTGCCACACTGTAATAACGGGCGAGAGTTCCAAACACGTACAATAGCATATCATTGAATTTTCCAAACTGTGTGAAATTCGAAATAAAACAACAAATTCAATAGACAAAGCTTTGAACAATATTGATAGTGATTGTGATAGTGAGTGTTGCATGGTTTAAGTTTGCCCCCACCACATCCTGTGACGTTGAAAGAACCTTTTCTCAGTTGAAAAATTGTTTGTCAGAAAATAGAAGAAGCTTTTCATTCGATAATTTAAGAATGTATGTTATGGTTCATTACAACAAATCATAAGACATTATGAGGAATAACTAATTCTTAACATATGAATGTGTAAGATTTGTTTTTGCAATTAATGTTATATTCCTGTACTATTTTTCAGTTCACTTTGTGAAACGTAACGTAATCCTTTTATTATTACGCTAAAGTTTAGGCGAGAAGTTATTTTTCTTGTAGTGTGTACAGGAACACCCGTGTACGTATCGTATGCTCACTGTGTGTAAAGAGCGTCAGAGTTCAATAAACCTCCTTTCATACTTAACCTGTAAGCATTGTTTACCTGCTGAAGTCCCGGGCTTTGCATATCATAGCTTAAGGACTTTACTAATAGACGATAATTATACACAGTATTTAAAAGGTGTAATTGATATTTTGTTACTGAAGTGTTCTATCAGTGAAGAATTATGTTGTGTCAGTGAAGTGTGTTGAGTAAGTGAAACGTGTTCCTGTCAGTGAAGCTTCATAGTTTATAGTGGCAGTGCAAAGTATTTGAACAGTGAAATGTTTTTGAAGTGTTAGTGAAATCAGGATAGAATCAGTGAAATGTGTCGTAGTTCCAGTGCAGTGAGTGAGTTGACAGCGAAATGAGTGTAGTGTTGAAAGGTACTTGTGCAGATATGAACATATCATACTCGTGGGTTTTAGTTCGTACATAGGTTTAAGGTACAAATTAGATTTACTTTAAATGTTATTTTAAGTGATCGTGCTTAATTTAATTTAGGATGTTCCCTGTTATATTATTATTATTAGTATTATTATTATTATTATTAATTATTGTTAGTATTAATTATTATTATTATTTATTTATTTTTCTTTATTGTGCTAAAACAGCATGTTCCATTGCATACAATATTTGCAATACTACATGCTATGTTTATGTTACATATCCAAAATTTAAAATAAATAAAAATTATCTACTCTACACAATATATGATCACCTAGCAATTATAAATCTTATGCTTAAGTACATTACAAATGCACAATTAATTAATACATCACAAATACACATTACACATCCACAATTAAATTATCTATGTACTATACAGAATCAATCCGCTTGCCAGTTACAAAGCTTATGCTTATGCCTAAATGCATTATCAGAAACATTTTTTACAAGTGTTGCAATAATATCATTATTATTATTATTATTATTATTATTATTATTAATTGTATTTTTTATTAATTGTGTTTATTATTGTCTTTATTTGAGTGTAATTAGTTACCACTGCCACCGGGTATATACCCATTGGAGTGTGAATAAATACATAAATACATATATATATATCATATATCATATATAATATACCATATCATATCATATCATATCATATATCATATCATATCATATCATATCATATCATATCATATCATATCATATCATATCATATCATATCATATCATATATCATATCATATCATATCATATATCATATCATATCATATATCATATCATATCATATCATATCATATCATATCATATCATATCATATCATATATCATATCATATCATATCATATCATATCATATCATATATCATATCATACCATATCATATCATACCATATCATATATCATATCATATCATATCATATCATATCATATCATATCATATATCATATCATATCATATCATATCATATCATATCATATCATATCACATATCATATCATATATCATATCATATCATATCATATATCATATCATATCATATCATATCATATATCATATCATATCATATCATATCATATCATATCATATCATATCATATATCATATCATACCATATCATATCATATCATATATCATATCATATCATATATCATATCATATCATATCATATCATATATCATATCATATCATATCATATCATATCATATCATATCATATCATATCATATCATATATCATATCATACCATATCATATCATACCATATCATATATCATATCATATATCATATCACATCATATCATATCGTATATCATATCATATCATATATCATATCATATCATATCATATCATATATCATATCATATATCATATCATATCATATCATATCATATCATATCATATCATATATCATATCATATCATATATCATATCATACCATATCATATATCATATCATATATCATATATCATATCATATCATATCATATCATATCATATCATATCGCTAACACTGGTTTATGAATACGAAAAACGTTAGTTCGCTGATCATCCACCGGAAGCCAGTGCTAAGAATGTCTATGAATACGGCCCTAAGTGTTTAATTTTGTAAGTTTCAGTTAATAAAGATTTAATTATCTATTTCTGAAAAATGCAACTCTTCTTTTCAATTATAAATGAATATATACGTATGTAGCCATACTAATTTCGACGTAAAATTCATCATTACGATAATATAATTTACTATATTTGCAAACTTTATCCATTGGCAGGTGCTATTCGTACTGAACAGCTGGTAGAACTTGGAATTAAGTTTTATGGACG
Source organism: Periplaneta americana (assembly GCF_040183065.1). NCBI lineage: Eukaryota > Metazoa > Arthropoda > Insecta > Blattodea > Blattidae > Periplaneta > Periplaneta americana. The sequence continues at coordinate 163,834,789 of NC_091126.1, read as the reverse complement.
AAATAATAAAATACAACAAACAATTGTCCACACCTGTGGAGTAACGGTTAGCGCGTCTGGCCGCGAAACTAGGTGGCCCGTGTTCGATTCCCGGTCGGGGCAAATTACCTGGTTGAGGTTTTTCCGGGGTTTTCCCTCAACCCAATACGAGAAAATGCTGGGTAACTTTGGGTGTTGGACCCCGGACTCATTTCACCGGCATTATCATCTTCATTTCATTCAGACGCTAAATAATCTGAGATGTTGATACAGCGTCGTAAAATAACCCAATAAAATAAAATAAATCCATATTATGATTACTTTTCAATTCAACTTCATTCTCTATAGTGTACGCTAATATGCTGTAGACAGTATAATATGCACTGCATAATGAATACGTCCGAATGGATAGCTCAGTTCGTGAGTAAATCACTTATTGTTAATACAGTACTGTATTTTGATTAAACAAAAACCTAATGAAAATTATCAACTCAAAATCGCGATATTTCCTATTTTACGTAAATGGATGAACTACTTTTCTTCCCTCCTATATCTAGTAAAGTGATTTGTTTGTATTTTACGCCAGTATCATCGAACTCCAGTCGTGGAAGGGGGTAGTAAACGGTCTTTCCGGTTCTCAACAATTAATCCAAAGATATAGCCAGGTTAATATTAGGAATGTTAGTAAAAATAAAATGATGTCCCTGTAGAAGGTATTGCTTGCCAGAAATGAGTTTTAATGCTAAACTGTTTAAAATCAAACGGTATCAATATTATAAATTTGGAAAAACTGGTTAGTTCTAAGCATACCATTTAGTAATTCCTATACAAAGTGGACGTATTATCTCATATCCATATTAATCAGATGTTCAAAACAGGAGCACGAAACATTTATTGAATTCAGAGCTGCAAACTGCAGTCGATTTGAACTATTACGCGAAACAAAATCTGTCATAAAATACACTTTATTTAAGCCTACCTCAAGAAGGTAAACTTGCGAATTCTAAGTGAGGCAGTAGAGCAAGTGAACAGCTTCAAATACTTGGGGGTACTATAAGCAGTAACGTGAGCTGCATCCAGGAAGTCAAAAGGAGGATAGAAATGGCAAGGAAGCTTGTAATAGAAAAAGAAGCATCTTCTGTAGACCTCTGGAAAAAGAACTAAGAAAGAGACTAGTGAAGTGCTTTGTGTAAAGTGTGGCATTGTATGGGGCAGAAACATGGAACTGTAACAAGCATTCGAAATGTGGACATGGAGAAGAAAGGAGCGTGTGAAGTGGACAGACAGAATAAGAAATGAAGCTGTGTTGGAAAGAGTGGGTGAAGAAAGAATGATGCTGAAACTGATGAGAAAGAGAAAAAGGAATTGGTTGTGTCACTGGCTGAGAAGAAACTGCCTACTGAAGGATGCACTGGAAGGAATGGTGAACGGGAGATGATAGACGACATTAAGATATTTGGATCATATACGGAAGCTAAGAGGAAGGCAGAAAATAGGAAAGATTGGAGAATGCTGGGATTGCAGTGAAAGACCTGCCCATGGCCAGAACTTGTGTGTGTTTTTTTAGTTTAGCTGCCTACGTGTAGAAGAAAGAAATTTTTAATAACTGAACGGAGTAATTTGCCAATTTGCAATTTGGAATTTTGTCGATTCCTTAGTCTCCCGCATTTCCTCTCTAACTGTGGCGGTAATGATGCTGAAGAGGAAGGGGATGTTTCACTGGAAACTGAAACACGAGACGTTCTGTGCGGCTCTAGACAGGGACACAACTCCGTTGCGCTGGCATCAAATTTTGATTGTCACACGGCACTTACTTTAAGCAAATAAAAATTAAACACAATGGGGTCTGACCTCGACTTTGGTAACATTTGAAACCCGAAGCTCAACAAAAAATAAAAATAAAAAGACCTTAAGACTTTTGTTCTTGTTTTCTTTTTCTTCTTAGATGTTATTTGTTTCAGTATGAACAGCGAGACAAACTGTCCTGTACAGTCGTTTCTGTAGGTATAGGTCTATGAATATTTTACAACACAAATTGGATATTCATGCGACATATTGACTCACACTCATAAATCATATCCGTATGAATGAATTTTAGTAGCCTATA
>NC_091126.1:163675203-163827703 GCF_040183065.1 Periplaneta americana | reverse complement strand
AAAATAAGGACTGTACGAACAGGATTGTTATATACTGTACATTCATACCTGAATTATTATCCCGAGTTATCTCGTGCACCTTGATTCCAGCTCTGGTAATTGCCCCACTTTGATTTTCTCCTGAACTATTTACCAACTAATGTTTTTTTATGGATTAATTTATGAGGTACAATACCAGTGCTGTTATCAAGGCGTTAAATGTTGCTTGTCGTGTGATAGACTCGAAAGCAGGGTATTACGCACAGTGGCCATTGCATTCCGGACAGTAGTATCTGCTCTCCTATGTGAGAGCGTTTTGGGAAGAATGGTGTAGCAGTCATTGAATATTTGTACCAGTACATCTGTTCTTCAGGTTTGTGAATAATGTTCTGCAGTATCACTATGCCCAAAAGTACACGTATTTCAGAGTCTGTAGTAGGCCGCCACGAATTATTTTCAGCACTCTGTGAACACTTATTAGCGTGCCGAATCGTCTCGTCGAATATAATGTTGATGAGGTCATTATTAAAGAATAATTTAAAAAATTGAGAATTATCGTTATCAGAAACAATGTTAAAATTTCAGGGAATGGGGACCTCGGAGGTGCAGAAGAAATGGTGCCAGATGTCTTCTATTCAAACCACTGTCGAAAAGACGCGACATCAACTGATCTGAATTTGTTTGTTGGTCTATAACTTCGTCTTCTGATACCGATGTTTCATTTCGTAATCTTCTACAGGAAGATCAAAAGTTTCAGAATCACTAACTTGATCCATCTTTACACAAAACAGCAGAAAAAACACTAAACACAAACAGAAACCACCAAAACTAACTAGCGTCTACTCACTACTGTGTGTGAATGCTATATGAGCATAGAATTCCACTCGCAAGGAAGAAGTACAAAAAACATCACCAGATATAGCAATATCACTAACTTCTATAGCCATCTAGTGAGGAAAAGGTTAATGAAAGAATGGAAACGTATATATTCGGGATATAATCCTTAGCAGCGAAAATGGGACTCAAACGAGTTAACTCGGGTTAATAAATTTTGACACAAGTTAGCAACCCGAGTTAACTCGGGTTAATCAGGGAAGTGGTTAAATGTTCGACCTCTTCTTGTGGAATAAATCGCGTGTTTATAATGTGCTTATATCTGTGGTCCGCCACAGGCTAGCGGTAGGGTATGCTCACACACATCGTGCTCTTTATAAACACTGGCAGAAGGAGGGGTGGAAGCTATATAGTTTGACATGCGATGACTCGCGGGATCAGAAATCCCCATGTCTGTACTATGAGTTTGTTTACTTCCATGAAATCAGTTCACATTTTTTTTATAATGATGGACCTTATTTAACTCTGCGTTTACAGAAGTTGAGTTTCAGCCCTGTTTCTCCCTCGTCTCTGCCACACTAAAAAGAGACTCACTAGATCAGCCGTGGCGAAAATGCGACTCACGAGCACATTGTGGCTCGCAATTATAGCAACTGTATGCTTACTTCCTACCTCCCACAACCCCACCCTCTCACTCACCGGAGTCAAACTCCGTTCCATTTGTATTTGTCTCTGACCTGCGAGTGGCGTATCGTCGCAATGTCTCTCTCGAATACATGTACCTCTACAAAAACGAAAGTTTCAAGTAGGATGGGAGGACGCATTTTTTGCTGCCAATATGAATTAGAACATTAAATGTATGATTTGTTCACAAGTATTACGAGAAAAAGGTTGTATAACATAAAACGGTATTATACTAGGCCTATATGTTACTCATGAAACATTAAAAGTTTGTGTTATTATTATTATTATTATTATTATTATTATTATTATTATTTTTATTATTATTATTATTATTATTATTATTATTATTATTATTATTATTAATCGCTGTACGTCGATCCTTTTTTAACAGATGTACGAATAATGCGGTTAGATCTTCAATTTAAACTCACAGATTTGCAATGTGATGTTAAATGAAAGCTAGATGTAAGGACTTGACAAATGTTGAACTCTTCAAATCTTTGCCAAAAAAATAAATACCCGAAGCTTCGTTTTTCGCTTGCTCTTTTGAAGCCATGTTCGCTACAACTTACGTTTGTGAAAAATTATTTTCAACAATGAAAATAGGAAAAACCAAATTTAGATCACGACTGACAGACAAATACCTTCGTGAACAACTACGACTGGCAGTAAGTGACATAATTCCTTATTTTGAAACTCTGTCGCAGAGACATTCTGAAGACAGTTAATTTTAGGTTGTGATAATGTGTACTATGTTTCCTTATTCATTTATTTCTTCGTTACACGTACTAAACATTAGTTTGTAGTCTTGTACTGTATAAAATTATATTTAAGTGCTTGACGTAAGGAAAATGAAAATCCGTTAATAACTCAGACAGTTGCTTCACTTCCCCTTCGGGTGTCCGCCTCCCTCCGTAGGTGCTATGCATGTTGCAGGTTACACAGTGGCTCGGCGCACGATTACATTTTCGCCATGGCTGCGTTAGATTAAGCGATATTCGGAACATCGTTTTAATACTGTGCATATTATTTTGGAAACTTCGTTTTGACACATCTTATACAGAGTGTTTTATATAGAACTGACACATTTCTTTCATTAATTGTTTCACAACGAATTGTGCTAGCGACAACTTATTATTCCTAAAATGTAGAGGAATTTTGGGAGATTATTTACCTCTATAGCAAATGTTGAAAATGTCCTCCATCCTGCATAAGGCACAACTCAACACGTCGTTCCATATTACTGGCCACTCGTTGGAGGACTCTGTTGTCAATAGCTTGAATCTCCTGTGTGATGTTGTGCTTCAGATCGTCCAATGTCTGGGGACGTGTGGCGTAAACCCTGTCTTTTAAGTAACCCCATAGAAAGAAGTCCGGCGTTGTCAAATCCGGAGATCTCGGTGGCCACAACGACAATAATTCAAACTTTTATCCCTATCTGGTTCCTGTAGCTGATGAACAACCGTAACCCTACGTGGCTTTAGGCCTGCACTTTTCGCAGCTCTCTGACACATTGAGTAGGTGTACCCTGTCTCCTGCGACAAACGTCTTAATGATTTTTTGGTTGACTGCTCCAGTCGTCCAGTCGTACTCTTACGTCAACAACAACCGTGGGAAGCCTAGATGAACGATGCTTGCCCTTTTCACTCACCAGAGATCCAGTTGTTTCCAATTTGTTTACCAGTCCCAGTATTGTGTTTCTTCTGGGAGGATTGCGAACACCAAATTCTCTCTGGTATGCCCTTTGAGCAGCTGTAATTGAATTCGTAATCCAGTATTGCTTCACAAGGAAGAGTCGTTGATTTAATGTGTACTGCATTTTCACGTTGACACAAAATGTCGAAAACAGCTGCCAACAATATGAATAAAACATAAACATCTGCGCATCTAGTGCTGCCAACAATAGGAATAAAACAAACATCTGCTCATCTAGTGACAAGGAATCGAAACTCCAGAACATTCTGCTTAATTTGGTGCTAAAATTGGGTCATTGAATGAATTTCCAACGGAATAATTAAAGAAGGAAATGTGTCAGTTCTATATAAATCACTCTGTACTAATAAGACGTATCAGTATGCAAAAATTGTAGGTCCTACGCAGTCTTCCAGTGTTGAACTTTCCCTTGTGAGCCCTTCAAATCATGGCAATGAAAAGTGTTTTTGCTGGAATAGGAGGGGACTGGAATGGGTACTGCAGACATGTCACTGAAAGAGAAAATATACCTTCAGAAGTCCAGGCGAATGAATGATGCCATTGACGAAATAATAAATAATTTTAGACCAAGCGACAACTATGGCGATAACGTTAATAATAGCGATATGGATTGTATCTAATTGTAAATTATTTAATGTAAATTAAAATAAGCCTGTAAAATATTATTATAAAATTATCTACAGTAGTGGCAAAGAAGCCTGACCGATCCTTGTAGCTGATTTCAGAGCCTTGTTCACTCCAGAGCACGATAGACTGGTAACTAACAAGCAAACGTTCTGATGGGGGCAGATAAAGAATTTAAATTTTTTTCTTCCACCATATTAATAATGTTAAAAGAAGTGCTTATACAAATTTTGGCCACTCGACCGCAATTACGAGGGCCGTAATAAAATAAGTTCGCCAGAGGCCGTTAACAGAAAAAAAAACACAATTTCATAGGACAAATTTATTGAAACAGTCACAGCAGTTATTGAGCTATTTTTCAACATATTTTCCTCCGTAATTGAGACATTTCTCATTTCATGGGATCGACAGAGAGAGGTGCAGACGCAGTGAAATGCTGGTTCCGATCTGAGGCGACTGACTTCTACAACAGAAAAATTGATCCCATGGTATGACAAATGTCTCGATTCCAGTGAGGGATATGTTGATAAATAGTGCAATTTCTGTATCTGTTTCAAGAAATATTTCCATGCAATTGTGCTTTTTTCTATAAACGGCCCCAGGGAAAATCACTTTCTGGACGGTCTCGTAATTGCGGTCAAGTGGCCAAAATTTGTATAAGCACTTCTTTTGACATTATTAACATGGTGGAAGAAAAAAAATAACTTTTTTTATCTGCCCTCGTCAGAATGTTTGCTTGTAAGACTTTCGTGGTTCGATCCTGCCTGGGAAGGAAACTGTTTTTTGTTCCTTATTCAAATTTATTCCCAATACTTTTCGATTACAGCGATATTTTACTACTTAATTAACCTATTATTTCCAGAACATGAATTTTACCAGGAATCGAAAAGTATTGGGAATAAATTTGAATAAGGAACAAAAATATGTTTCCTTCTAAGGTAGGATTCGAACCACGAAAATCTTAGTTACCAATCTATCGTGCTCTGGAGTGAACAAGGCTCTGAAATCAGCTACAAGGGTCGGTCCGGTTTTTTTGCCACTATTGTATATAAAATTATAAATAATGTAATCTGTATAATATTCAAGCTGTAAGGGGTATAAGTTCCGTCCTTTTCATACTCGTCGGGGACGGTCTACAGAATTCCCAGAAAAGATATTTCGTTCCTTATTTTATTTGCGTTGTACTGCTTATACAGGGACATCACTTTATTTTTACTAACATTTTTAATATTAACCTGTCTATACCTTTAGAGAACCGGAAACACAGATTGCTATCCCCTCCCACGACTGTAGTTCGATGATACTGGCGTAAAACACAAACAAATCACTCTACTAGGTATAGGAGGGAAGAAAAGTAGTTCATCCATTTACGTAAACTAGAAAATATCGCGATTTTGAGTTCGATAATTTTCATTAGCTTTTTGTTTAATCTTAATACAGTACTGTATTAAGAATGTGTTTTTACTCACGAACTGAATTATCCATACGAACGTATTCATTATGCAGTGTATATTATACTGTCTACAGCACATTAGCGTACAATATAGAGAATGAAGCTAAATTTAAAAATAATCATATTATGGATATTTAAACACATTTTTGAAAACGGTGGTCCTTCATTTCGATACAGGCTTCAGTTCTAATGTGCATATTATCGCACTATAGACTATTGCACCTAATTCCAATTGCCAGTTTCGTCCTTCGTACTAGTAACTCATGTTGAAATAGTTCTGTACCTACTGTATAAAAGAGTATCTTACGTACTGTAAATTCAATCTTCACTTCTACCCGACCCGCACAGATAAAATTACTCAGATATGCTATCTACTGTCCGTCCAAGTGGTTATATCGCAGGGTCGTAGAAAGGGAGGAAATCGCGTGACAGTTAATTACTTAACGAGGCCCTTTTATTTAAGTTATTTTAAACAATTAAAGGGTATAATATTACGTAGACGTCCAATTCCTAACAGAAATGAACGTACTCAGAAAAGAGCTAAGACAGCCCAACCACTAGCCTTTACAGGACATTTTACGTAGGAAAATGAACCACGGTATCTGTGCGAAAATGATTCAATATTGAAAGCTCTTTCGTCACTGGAAAACGCGAACATATTTTTGGAACGTACTGTTTACTCTGAACGTAAAGCTACTGTGACTGTATATACGGTCTTGGTTCTGTGTGGAGGATGGTTGAAGTTCATTAGTAGAAGGGGTGGGAGTGAAGTACATTGAAAAACTCAGGTACAATAAAAATTGAAGTAAAAATAAAATGATGTTCCTGTATAAATGACATCACTATTTCTTAAACTTAATTATCTCTTCTTAAAGTTCAATTTATTCAGGAACTGTACCTGACCACTTCAGACCAATATACTGTAGTTTTGTTAATTCGGCCACAGAAGACGGTGATATTATGTTAGTCATACAGAGAGTGAAATTCATGACCGTAAGAAACGTTGCTTGAAAGCAACATCATATGAAGAGTCCACTGCAAGAATGATGGATGTTACTTTCTTGTCGAAAATGAACCAAGACTGTCAATGCATAGCTTAAGACATATAGAATGTACATAGAGAGTTATAAGGCATTAACACTGATAGTCATTGTCCAGTAATGATCGGAAAATCACAGTTAAGCTTTGAGCGCTAAGCATTTCAAACATTCAATTGCTTCTCCTGCAAAATGATTGTTGTCTTATACAGTGTAAATGTCCAATTATTAAAGAGTCCTCTGAAGTTAAGTATTTAGGCATAATTTTCGATAATCATTTAAAATGGAACCAACACATTAATTATCTTTGTAATAAATTACGTAAAATAGTATATTATTTTGTTTTATTGAGGAATTACTTGTCAATAAGTTTATTACGCACAATACATTTAACTTTATTCCAATCGGTAATTATGTATGGAATTATAGGATGGGGTAGCTCATTTAAATCCAATTTTAATCCACTTTATTTATTACAGAAGAAAATAATTAAAATATGTCTTCATAAACCTACTGATTTTCCATCTCAAAATTTGTTTCTAGACTTTAATGTACTTAACGTAAGACAAATTTATTATATTGCATTAATAAAATTCATACATGAAAATCGAAATAATTTTGAATTGTATTCTCATAGTTATGAAACAAAAGGTATGAATTCTTTAAAATTGTTTGAACCAAAATGCAACACTGTTACAGTATTTAAACATAGTAGTAATTTAGGCCCAAGAATATATAACAAATTTATATTTAAATATCCTAATCTTGTCAGTTCTAGTAGTTCTAGTATTAAATTTAAAAAGTTATGTATGGATTTTATAAAAATTGAAAAATTGTACATTTAAATTTATATACTATAATTGCACAGTAGACATAAGAAAAATTGTATTGTATAATTATTAATTTCAATTCAGGACTCCGCCCCAGAGCACGAGTTCTACTCTTTCAGGGGCGAGCTAAAGTTTTTCTGTATATATTATATTTTATGTTACAATTATTAGCAAAATAATAAATAAATAAATAAATAAATGAATGAATGAATGAATGAATGAATGAATGAATGAATGAATGAATGAATGAATGAATGAATGAATGAATGAATGAATTAATGAATGAATGAGTGAGTGAGTAAGTGAATAAGTAAAAAAAGTAAAAAAATAAATAAAAAAATAAATAAAAAATAAATAAAAAATAAATAAAAAAATAAATAAAAAAAATAAATAATAAATAAATAAATAGACAACATCCATCATTCTTGCAGTGGACTCTTCATATAAGTAGCAAAATTTTATTTGTTATATTGAATTATTTCAATGTTACAATTGCTTGCTTGTTAAAATGTGTATATGTTAACGTTATGAAATTTGTGTTCTATTGTTTTGTGTGTTTTTGGAAAATATAATCTCAATTAAAGCTCCGCCATTAATGTTATAACTAAAACCTTGTGCATCCCTCGTGTTTATCTTTCGGCTCGTCGTCCCTCCACACGTTACCTACACTTTGTTTACGTTTTCACTGTGCCTAAACGAGACGCTCTACTGTACATATATGAGATGTCCCTTCGATGTAATTTAACTTGTAAATGTCGGTTTGTGTATATCTGAAACATTTCGCACGCTATCGGAGGTGAAATTGTTAAGTGGGCCATCCTGTATGTATATAAGAGATAAGTATACAGTTGATGCGGGATGACTTATCGTTGAATGTAGGTGCACATGTACTATATATTACTTTTTTTCATTCATACCATTGGCTCAACAGGTTTTAAACGTAAACAGACGACGTCAACTTGCTACTGTATCTCCGTACAGTCAGAAGGAAAATAAAAATGAAGTACTGTAGCACATACCTCGTCATCATTGATGAAACTACTAGCGTTGAAGTAAACGACGATATATTCTCGTAAGTTGTCGAAGGTGAATCGTTTTCGACTATCGCTTAAACAGTTTTTGTATCGAGAGAATTTCTGAAGAAAACCTCTAAAATGGGGATCACACAATTTCTTTAGAGGAATATTTGTACTGAGCATCATGTTGTACGTGTCGTTTAGACCCGCACAACGAAATGATGATGATAATGATGATGTTAATAATGATGGTGATGTAGATGGTTCTTCAGATTTCATTTCAACGCATTTCCTGTGCGATGTACTGTTGCAATGTTTCTCTATAGCCTGAGTTGTTCTGGTTTTTATTTTAATTTTCCATACATTACACACGATATTGTCTTCGTTAATACATAAAATGTCATTCCAATTCTTAATTGGACGTCATATCTCTGAGCGAATTGAACGTTTGACTTCGACATTATGACTGGATCAGCACAACACTATTCCACGCGTAGTAAATACAGGGACATCATTTTATCTTTACTTGCATTTTATTGTACCTGCATTTCTGAATGTACTTGACTCCCACCCCTTCAATAATGTCCTTGCTCCCGTCAGACACACAAACTTACGGCCGCTGTTGCATTCAAAGTCTTCAAGCAGTGAAGTAAACACTGCAGTGTATAGTGTGTTTCAGAAATATGGTTGCGTTTTCTATAGAAGAAAGAACCTATATTAAAAATATCGTACTAAAAAATTATATTCAAGAAACGATAAATTCAATTTCAGAGAATATGCTTCAAGATGTTTTTAATAATATGCGTAAAGAATTGAAGCCTGTATTGTAATGAACGGCAACCATTTTCAGCAACTTGTTTAAAAATTCAGATTAGCTTATTTTGAATTGAGGTGGCTAGAAGCAAAGGAATGCTAGTGACATTTCTAATAACATGAGTTAAGTGCATCCAGTGTAAGCTAAAGTATCTAAAATTTTAGTGGCAAAGGGATATTTAATCTCATCACACATTAAAATTTAAATAAAAATTTCACCGATTTCACGAAAGCTTAGATATTTAAACCCCATTTTCTCAAAAGTAACTTAAGTGCACTTACAGCCCTTTTCTTATGACCCCCTCAATTTAAATGCACTCTCTATATTGTATGTTAACATCAATAATTAATATGCTAAATAAAGTAGACATTACATAACGGACATAGCCGCCTGAAAAGTTGAGTTTTTGAAAAAAAAAAAATGTTACTACTCTACTGTATTTTGATAAATTCCATAAAAGTGATGATCAAACTGAAAGTCGTAATATCGTATTTCCCTACAACATAAATGGATACACTACTTTTCTCTCCTCCTATAGCTAGTAAAATGATTTGTTTACATATTGCACTAGTAACATCAAACTCCTGTAATGGAAGGGGGGTAACAGTGTTTCCGAGTATAGCCAGGTCAATGTTAAAAATGTTGGTAAAAATAAAGTGATGTCCCTGTACTTGACCAGGAGAACACAACTGCACACATTGCGTTGCAATATTATTATGAACGGACCGGGGTTCCTTCGTTCTCTATGGTGCTTTACTCGCCAGGTAAACAAAAAAACGGACGACGCGGCACGTGCCATATACTCTGATACGAAACAACTTCACTTTTCCTTAAGTCATCCCTCATACACTGTCTGCAGATAAGTAACAAAATGTTCATTAATGCGTTTTTATTTTCTGCAGGAGACTTCCGCCGTATCGAGCCCCGTGACGTCAAGTTCCCGCAAGGAGCAACCCGAGAGCCTAAGTGGAATTTTCAAGGAAGACGTACTGAAGGTAACTATTATTTTAACATTATTGCTCACGACGTAATTTTGTGTTGTCGTATATAGATAAATTTTGACACGGATTTTGAAAGCATTTATTATGTCATTTTAATCTCTACCGAAAGCCTATGGGAGAAGGGGACACATTTGAACAGGGGACACATAAGAAGAGATTGAATTTCTCACCTCAACACATAGGCCTAATTTTCTTTAAGTTGCCGGTACTGACAGCAGAAGGCAGCCCGTCCAATATACTGGCTGCCATTTTTCTTCAACTTAATTTATTGATGTGAAATCAGTGGATGAATTTGTGTTGAAGTGCATAGAAAGTTTTTTTTCGAATTTCTTAAAGATATTCTGACAACATGCCTCAGATTCTTCGAATTCTAATTATAATACAAGAGTATGTGAAACATAACTAGGGAAGCGCGTTGGTCGACTGAGCTACGCCGGTGGCGCACATAACTTAAATGAATCAGCATCAGAGTTCAATACGAAATTTTCGAGCAACGAAACGAAAAAATATTTGCTTTCAGAGGCACAAATCATGTTACAGCTAGCATTATCACCGATAACAAATCAATGTAATAAGTTTAAAATTTTAAATAGAACGTTATAGGCCCACCTTTAGTCGTAAGTCAGGCCTGGATACCCGAAAAAAAAGCCACATTCCAACGCACCTGCGGGAGAACTAAAAGAACGTTACGTAATAGAAAAACAAAATGAAATTCCTAAGAGCGGTGGAATGCTACGGATTGCTAGACAAAATAAAATAAATGAAGATATAAGAAAATAATAAATTAGAGATGGAGAAACTGAACGTAAAAATCGGGCATTGTGGAACACAGTGGACACAATGTACTACGGATGGACAACAGTAGGTTATGAAGGACATTTCTGCAATACACACTAATTGCAGGAGACATTTTGGAAGACCGTTGAATTAATGGACAGAAAAATAAATTGGAGATACTAGTTTGGAGTTGGAAGAAGGAATCAATCCTTGAAGATGATGATGATGATTATTATTATTATTATTATTATTATTATTATTATTATTATTATTATTATTATTATTATTATTATCGTTCTTTCTTCTGGTGTCCGACAAGGATGGCCACTGCCCCCTCTTCCATTTTATACAGTATATGAATGCCATGGTACGTGCATCTAGGAAAACAAGACATGTTCACGTACCAATAAACCGCAATTTAAAATTAGACGTATTGTTATTTGCAGACGATTTAGCTTTGCTAGCCTGTTAAAGGACGATTTACAAAGATCCATATACAGAGTGATTTATATAGAAACGACACATTTCTTTAATTATTCCGTTGGAAATTCATTCAATGACCCAATTTTAGCACCAAATTAAGCAGAATGTTCTGGAGTTTCGATTCCTTGTCACTAGATGCGTAGATATTGATGTTTTATTCCTATTGTTGGCAGCACTGACCCAATTTTAGCACCAAATTAAGCAGAATGTTCTGGAGTTTCGATTCCTTGTCACTAGATGCGCAGATGTTTATGTTTTATTCCTATTGTTGGCAGCTGTTTTCGACATTTTGTGTCAACGTGAAAATGCAGTACACATTAAATCAACGACTCTTCCTTGTGAAGCAATACTGGATTACGAATTCAATTACAGCTACTCAAAGGGCATACCAGAGAGAATTTGGTGTTCGCAATCCTCCCAAAAGAAACACAATACTGGGACTGGTAAACAAATTGGAAACAACTGGATCTCTGGTGAGTGAAAAAGGCAAGCATCGTTCATCTAGGCTTCCCACGGTTGTTGTTGACGTAAGAGCACGACTGGAGGAGTCACCCAAAAAATCATTAAAACGTTTGTCGCAGGAGACAGGGTACAACTACTCAATGTGTCAGAGAGCTGCGAAAAGTGCAGGCCTAAAGCCACATAGGGTTACGGTTGTTTATCAGCTACAGGAACCAGATAAGGATAAAAGATTGAATTATTGTCGTTGTGGCCACCGAGATCTCCGGATTTGACAACGCCGGACTTCTTTCTATGGGGTTACTTAAAAGACAGGGTTTACGCCACACGTCCCCAGACAACAGAGTCCTCCAACGAGTGGCCAGAAACATGGAACGACGTGTTGAGTTGTACCTTATGCATGATGGGGGACATTTTCAACATTTGCTATAGAGGTAAATAATGTCCCAAAATTCCTCTACATTTTAGGTATAATAAGTTGTCGCTAGCACAATTCGTTTTGAAACAATTAATGAAAGAAATGTGTCAGTACTATATAAATCACTCTGTACAATTCAACAGTACTGTACATAGATTTTCCTGGTAACTGTCCTCCATGTGAATTATATTACCTACTAATGTTATTAGTTGCTCCTCGGTCCATTTCATAGATCCTGAATTCATAGCGGCAATGAACCGAGATAAAGTTTGTGAACTCCAGTATTTTTATAAAATCTTCACACTGATTTTGATCCTTAACTGGAAATTCTAAAGAAAATTCTAATTGTATTGTGCGTTCTTCATTACTATGAACGTGTTGCAACTTACATCGAAACACTTCAGGATCTATTGAAGAGTAGGTACAAGGAATTACAGCTCATGCATTTTATCAAGACTCTCCCCCATTCTTCCTACAGAGCTGCGCACGAGATCGGGTGAGTCTACTTACGAATTACAGGTGAATGAGTTAGTGTTTGCCTTGTACTCGGTAGACACACGCCCGACCTTCCCTTCTACTCCTACCCCCTCCACAGAAACGTTGTTCCCGTACTGCACATCGCGAGTATCTTCATAAAATGCATGAGCCGTACATGTGTTGCTAACATAACAATGGGAAAATGTTTAACTTCGGTTTCTGTTGAAATTTATGTATTTTCAGATACTAAATAAGTAATTTTTTTACCGTTACTTCGTGTCTGCAGACTAACTTTATTGCGTTCTGGATTATGATACTAATGAGATATACATTTTTTCATGTGGTGGAATTAAGAAAACTAATTGAAGAGTCCACTGCAAGATTGATGGATGTCACTTTCTTGTCGAAAATGAACAAAGACTGGCAATGCATAGCTTAAGACATAAAATGTACATAGAGAGTTATATGGCATTAACACTGATAGTCATTGTCCAGTAATGATCGGAAAATCTCAGCTAAGCTTTGAGCGTTAAGCATTTCAAACTTTCAATTGCTTCTCCTGCAAAATGTATTCCAAATGACATCCATCATTCTTGCAGTGGACTCTTCAATTCTATTCCGTAAAAATTTATTAATAAACAAATAATTTAAATTTGTGTAAAGAAGCGTTTTGATTATGAAACGAAATTAATTTATTCTTAATTTATTATATTTAGAATTGAACAAATTTATAAATACAGGCTGTCGCAATTTTATCATAAATATCGAAGTAAATATAGGCCTATAGGCAATCACGATGTTGCAAGACGAAATAATAATTTAATGTTAGTAAACAACTAAATATTTCACATCTGCTACTCTAAAGCACAGCCTATATAATTACCTTCGGTTGTATAACTCTATAAATAAGATTAAAACCACAAATTTTAACATGTAGCCCACTAAAATATAATAAGGAAATTAAAAATAATTTCATGTTTTAAACTTGTTTAAGTAAATATATATGTAACTATAGTACATTATGCAACGAGCCTTTAATGGTAGTAATTAAGACGCGAGTATGTTTATGAAACGAGCGCAAGTGAAATTATTCATAAGTATTCATGTTATTCTTCTCTCACTGGGGAGCGGAAGTGACCTTGTGCAATATCTCGTAAATTGTGAGATGAACGCAGACGCGAAAGTATTGACTTTTTCCGAGAAACAAATGTCATTGACCTTGATATAATCTAGAGAGTAAAATAAACATAATTAAAACTTGAAATTGATTTAGATATTGAAAAACTAGATGACAAATTGAATTTATTTGAATATTATTTACAATTAACGCTAACTATTATAGTAACAGAACATAACCTTCTGCGACAGTGTTGGATTTCCAGCCTCCGTGACGTTTCGCTAGTTGTCTTTCGATTGCATATCCGAGAATAATCGAAACTTGCGCTTTCATTTTGCCAGAATGGTGTTTTCTGATTGGTGGAACACCTGAACTTTAATGAATAGGTGTACTTCAATGAGGTCCATTAAAGTGCTGCTACCAGGTGTATAATTACTACATTTCGGCATGGTCGAGCATAAAATTAATTATATTATATATGTATTTCCACCGCAAAATAAATTTTTATAAAACTTATACGCATTCCTTATTTGTCCAGTTTTCTAATTTCTTTTTCATAAATTATTTGATTTATTCACGTACAAAATTACGTAAATCTGTCTTTGTCTCAACATTATATTATTTCT
This sequence comes from Periplaneta americana, assembly GCF_040183065.1. NCBI lineage: Eukaryota > Metazoa > Arthropoda > Insecta > Blattodea > Blattidae > Periplaneta > Periplaneta americana. The sequence goes on along the minus strand of NC_091126.1, from coordinate 163,813,361 downwards.
TACAGTTCATGGTAGCTGTTACCTTATTTTATTTTCTTGTTTATTTGTCTGTTCATCTTATTAATAATAGTTTGGGGACTGCGACCAAACACGAGCACTGCTCATTTGGCCCTCAAATTTATTTAAATTATTATATCCACTAGTTTTCCCTTTATGTATTATTATCTTCTCATATTTGGATTTTGTGTCATATCTCATCCTGTATTTATTTTTAATTCATTGTAGTATTTCATCTTATTTCACGTGTTCGCATGAAAATTGTAAATGAATAAATAATTAAAGAAATGCATATTTTATTCTAGTTCGATTAATTAAAATGTGTCTCGATGAAACGTACAGCATAGTCCGTATAGGTCAGTTTCTGTCAGGTGCGTTTCCAATTCACTGCGGGCTCAAGCAAGGAGATGCACTATCACCTTTACTTTTTAACTTTGCTCTAGAGTATGCCATTAGGAAAGTTCAGGGTAACAGAAAGGGTTTCAAATTGAACGGCTTACATCACTTGCTTGTCTGTGCGGATGACGTGAATATGTTAGGAAAAAATCCACAAACGATTAGGAAAAACAGGGAATTTTACTGGGAGCAAGTAAAGAGATAGGTTTGAAAGTAAATCCCGAAAAGACAAAGTATATGGTTATGTCTCGTGCCCAGAATATATACAAAATGAAAATATAAAAATTGGAAATTTATTCTTTGAAAAGGTGAAAAAATTCAAATATATTGGAGCATAACATAAATGGCACTCGGGAGGAAATTAAACACAGAATAAATATGGAAACTGCCTGTTATTATTCGGTTGAGAAGCTTTTGTCGTCCAGTCTGCTCTCAAAAAACCTGAAAGATAAAATTTATAAAACAGTTATATTACCGGTTGTTCTGTATGGTTATGAAACTTGGACTCTTAATTTGAGAGAGGAAAAGAGATTAAGGGTGTTTGAGAACAAGATGCTTAGGAAAATATTTGGTGCTAAGAGGGATGAAGTTACAGGAGAAAGGAGAAAGTTACACAACGCAGAACTGCACACATTGTGTTCTTCTCCTGACATAATTCATTTAGTGTTCTGTCCAAGGGCAAGTCTTTCACTGCAAACCCAGCTTTCTCCAATCTTTCATATTTTCTGCCTTCCTCTTCGTTTCCTCATATGATCCTTATATCTTAACGTCGCCTATCATCTGATTTCTTCTTCTACCCCGAACTCTTTTCCTGTTCACCATTCCTTCCATGGATCCGTCAACGCTTCTTCTCAGCCAGTGACCCAAACAATTCCCTTTCCTCTTCCTGATCAGTTCCAGCATCATTCTTTCTTCATCCACTCTTTCCAACACAGTTTCATTTCTTATTCTGTCTGTCCACTTCACACGCTTTATTCTCCATATCCACATTTCAAATGCTTCTAGTCGCTTCTCTTCACTTCATCGTAATGTCCTTCTTTCTGACCCATTCAATGCTGCACTCCACACAAAGCACTTCACTAGTGTCTTGGTTAGTTCATTTTAAGAACCTTAAATCCAGACGTCTGAGATGTGCAGGATATGTAGCATGTATCGGCGAATCTAGAAATGCATAATAGAGTGTTAGGGCTGGTTCACAATAAACCAGGAACAGAATCGACAACGAGAACGGAAATATTGTTAAAATAAATGTATTTAAATGTGAACAGTCACAATTAACTATTGTGAATGCTCACATTTAAATACATGTATTTTAACATTATTTCCGTTAACGTTCTCGTTGTTGTTTCCAGTCTCGGTTTATTGTGAACCAGCCTTTAGTTAGGAGGCCAGAGAGAAAAAGACTTTCGGGAAGGGCGAGACGTAGTTGGGAGGATAATATTAATATCGATTTGAGGGAGATTGGATATGATTGTTGGGTCCACGCCTGTGGAGTAACGGTCAGCGCGTCTGGCAGCGAAACCATGTGGCCCGGGTTCGAATCCCGGTCGGGGGAAGTTACCTGGTTGAGGTTTTTTCCTGAGTTTTCCCTCAACCCAATACGAGCAAATGCTGGGTAACTTTCTGTGCTGGACCCCGGACTCATTTCACCGGCATTATCTCTTTCATTTCATTCAGACGCTAAATAACCTGAGATGTTGATACAGCATCATAAAATAACCCAATAAAATAAATAAAAATATGATTGTAGAGACTGGATTAATCTTGCTCAGGATAGGAACCGATTGCGGGCTTATATGAGGGCGGCAATGAACCTCCTAGTTCCTTAAAAGCCATAAATAACCTATTTTATTAATTTTGTCGAAAACATTGATAATATTATCTCTTGTATCAAACTGTTCCATCGCTCAATATATTTTTTTTCCCAGTACGTCTTGATTTTGTCATTTTCTGGTAATTTTCTTGCATTTAGATTAAATTGATAAACTGTGATTAAAGTAAGTAATAATAATAATAATAATAATAATAATAGAATAATTATAATTCAATAGTGGTTACAAAGCTCTGCCTGGATCCACGTTTGCTTGAGCAGCTGCAACCGAGGCGTTGCATAGGTTAAGGGCAGTACAACTTGCCTTTCAAAGGAAATTATGGTCTCGGATCAAATTCCATAAATTATTGCACATAAAAGTAATTCAACGTGGAAGAAAGTATTGCGAAAATTTCCTGTCATAAATTGCCTGCAAGAAATTAATATCTCCAGTGACATTCAATGCCCATTGTCTCACGTTGACTCCAATTTTATTATTTGTCTGTAGTCTAAACAATGGCCGCGACGAAAGCATTGGTTCCCTTCTCTCTCTTTCATGTTATTTGTTATTAAGTCGAGTGTCCATGATATTCGCCACCATGGATGCTTTGCTGCCAGCAAACGTCCGTCCGTGGCGAAAGAGCCTGTAACGGGTCAAGAAAGTCCGGGGGCCTATTTCATAAAGCTCGATAATTTATTGTAAATGAAGAGTCCACTGCAAGAATGATGAATGTCATTGGAATACATTTTGCAGGAGAAGTAATTGAAAGTTTGAAATGCTTAGCGCTCAAAACTTAACTATGCTTTCATTCTTTCTTTCATTTATTTTATTCCATAGATCTTACATGAGCAATGAAGCTTTAAGATGTGGAACATGTCAACATTTTACAATATTACAATTACAATTTTTACAAATTTTTATAGTTTTACAATTTAGTAATTTTCTACAATTTTTACAATTTTGTACAATTTTTTTTTTACATTTTGGCGAGATGTAGTGAGATGAGATGAGGTCCGAGGATTCGCCAAAATATTACCCGGCATTTGCCTTTTCGGTGGGGGAAACCTCGGAAAAACCCAACCAGGTAATCAAATCAAAGGGGGTAATCAAATCAAAGGGGTTGATGCCAAGGACTCGCCATAGACCATCCGGCTTCAGTCCCACGGCTGGGGAAAACCTCTGATCATTACTGGACAATGACTATCGGTGTTAATGCCATATAACTCTCTAAGCTTATGTACATTCTATATGTCTTAAGCTATGCATTGACAATCTCGGTTCATTTTCGACAAGAAAGTGACATCCATCATTCTTGCAGTGGACTTTTCAAATGTCATTCTAGCAAATAACAAATGACGACTCTACAAATTGTCAAATTTATGTTTCATAAAACATTCCGCCTGTCAGGAAAAATCGTAACAATTTGTCAGAAATCTGTTTCATAAAAAATTTACCATGGCAGGCAAAATTTTACAAACGTCCGTCCGTGTCGAAAGAGCCTGTAACGGGTCAAGAAAGTCCAGGGGCCTATTTCATAAAGCTTGATAATTTATTGTAAATGAAGAGTCCACTGCAAGAATGATGGATGTCATTTGGAATACATTTTGCAGGAGAAGCAATTGAAAGTTTGAAATTCTTATTGCTCAAAGCTTAACTATGATTTTCTGATCATTACTGGCCAATGACTATCAGTGTTAATGCCATATAACTCTCTATGTACATTCTATATGTGTTAAGCTATGCATTGACAGTCTTGGTTCATTTTCGACAAGAAAGTGACATCCATCATTCTTGCAGTGGACTCTTCAAATGTCATTCTGGCAAATAACAAATGACGACTCTACAAATTGTCAAATTTATGTTTCTTATGAAACATTCCGCCTGTCAGGAAAAATCGTGACAATTTTTCAGAATTCTGTTTCATAAAAAATTTACCACTGGAGGCAAAATTTTACAATTTGTCAAGATTTTTCTGATATATTTCATTTTATGAAACAGAAACGTGTCGATATCAAATTCTGACACCTCATGCTTCGTATGTCATAGGATGTTTACAGTTTAAGGCTGGTTCACAATAAACCGAGAACGGAAACGACAACGAGTACGAGAACGAAAATATTGTTAAAATAAATCTATTTAAATGTGAGCATTCACAATTAACGAGGAGCTTGCCGGAGCCCGGGAACAGGAACGTGAAATTTAATTGTGAATGCTCACATTTAAACACATTTATTTTAACAATATTTCCGTTCTCGTTGTCGTTTCCGTTCCCGGTTTATTGTGAACCAGCCTTTATTGTTACAGTAGTTGGGCTATATTGTAATTGAGGCTATTGAAAATTGATGTGGATTTTAAGTAAAATGCTTTATTTTAAGCAGGGGCGGCTCGTCTATAAGAGCTGGGGAGCTGCAGCACTCCCTACTTTCACAGGATAATGAAAATAATATTTATTTTAATTTGTAGAAGAATTGTTACAACTTTTATTGGTAAATTGCTTTATATTTCATCTGGCCGGATATATTTTTTACTTGGTTATTTAACGACGCTGTATCAACTACTAGGTTATTTAGCGTCGATGAGATTGGTGATAGCGAAATGATATTTGGAAAGATGAGGCCGAGGATTCGCCATAGATTACCTTGCATTCACATTACGGTTGGGGAAAACCTCGGAAAAAAACCAACCAGGTAATCAGCCCAAGCGGGGATCGAACCCGAGCCCGAACGCAACTTCAGACCGGCAGGCAAGCGCCATAACCGACTGAGCCACGCCGGTGTCTGGCCGGATATATGTACTATTATTTTATGCATAATCTTTTTGCGCGTCGACTGTACTCGAATTGACACTGCATTCAGCCGTCTTGGGATCTGCAGGGCGGGACAGCTCACGGTGAGTGTGTCTTGCACGGTCAGGGGTAGAGAGGTGAAGGGAGGCAGAGGGAAACTGCCGCTGTTTAAAACCCATATTTCGCTGCTGTGGCTTGCAGAGCCAGACCACAAGGGAATACCTTTCCTTCTTTCCCACTCCGCTATTGTAATGCTACGTCAAATGGATTCGGTATTCCCTTGAAACTAAATGGCAAAATTTTTATTTATCTTCACATACTTATTGTTGTAGAATCTTATCGAGTTAGTATAACGAAATTAATATTCTCTTTTACCTTATTATTAGGTATATATCCAGCCTCCAGCAGAACCTAATATTTGCCTTAACTCAAAATAATTGCACGAGTAGAATCCTTTCGTTATAGCACGTAGCCCATACCCGTGGAGTAACGGTCAGCTCGTCTGGCCGCGAAACTCGGTGGCCCGGGTTCGAATCCCGGTCGGGGCAAGTTACCTGGTTGAGGTTTTCTTCGGGGTTTTCCCTCAACCAAATACGAGCAAATTGGATAACTTCGGTACTGGACCCCGGATTCATTTCACCGGCACTATCATCTTCATTTCTTTCAGACGCTAAATAACCTGAGATGTTGATACAGCGTCGTATATAACCCAATAAAATAAATAAGATATAGCACGTAAAATACAAAAGAGACTTCTTTTCTAGTTTCAGAGAATTGTTGATCATCAGTACCTATATCCGAGTATTGCTTTGGTGTGACATCTTATTACCGTAACTTAACCAGTGCAAATGTGCAAGCATGAGTGTGTGTGAATTACAGAATATTAATTTTATTTTTCTCAACTTTCCCTTGCGGAGATGATGCATGTGAAATTAAAGGGTCGTCCGTTACCCGACTTGAATCATACTCAAGCTTCATCCAGTTGAAATAGTGCATATGTAAGGAAGTTTAACAATGAAATTTACGCTAAGCATTTGTGGTTACGTGGATGTGAACAAAAACATGCTGTATTTTGTTTTCCTTGCCTCCTCTTCGGTGGTGATACTGCATGGACTAGGGGTGGTGTGACAGATTTAGGACATTTGCCCCTAAAAATTAAAAAGCACGAATCTTAGCAGTCTCACCTGAAAAATCTTGTTTCATTGGCTATGTTAGGCGAAATTAATATTGCTGCGCAATTAAGTGAAGCAAACAGAACAAACATTCTCAAACATAACGAAGAAGTGAGAAAAAATCGTGAAATTATTTTAAAAAATATTGATTATATCAAATTTTGGGCCAATATGAACTTCCCCTTAGGGGACATGATGAAAAAAGATTCGAAGAACCCTGGTGTATTTCGTGGGTTGCTACAGTTCGTGAGTAATCTAAACGAACCTCTCTAAAATCATTTGGAACATGCCACTGTTTAAAGGTAATTCTAAAACAATTCAGAATGAACTGGTAGACTGCATTTTGAGTGTGCCGATCTGAAATTCAGACTGAAATCGATGGTATTAGTTTTTTTTTTTTTTTAGCGATTGTGGCAAATGATGCCACAGACGTCTCCCAACTAAGTCAGGAAGTTTTGGTTTTTCGATATGTAGTGCATTTATTTTGTCCTATAATTATTAGTAATGATATCATCAAGAAGTGAAATTTGTATGTACCAAAAACTACTGCAGCTCCCCCAATCCACAAGTTCACGAGCCGCCACTGATTTTAAGTAAGTCATGCTCAATACTAGAAGCAGTGTAGAAAAATATGATGATTACAGGGAACTACGCAGAGCAAAGATTTCTAAAGAAAGATAAATCTTAATTACATTTTCAGTGAGTTTGTATTCATGAAAAAATTTCGTATTAATAAAACATCAGTTGAAAATATAATGAGCAAAATAGGAGATTTGCTGCACAAAACAAAAATAAATAAACACTTGATCCAGATTAATTATGTGTTCTTACACTGGATAACTACTAATGCATATAGTTTATCGAAATCATTCCATAGCTCTTCATGAGAGGGCCAATTTGCCTAGAGTTGATGGGATTATCGATGAGTCCTGATACAAAAAATTGATGCTTCGTTTGAAAATGACGCTGAATTTGTTGACAGGAATGCCTTTCGTTTCTTAGTCAAATATAATTTTCTCACTGTTCATAATTAAAGACCTAACTGTGGTTACTAATTTTAACAAATTCAATAACAGCGTGCATTATAGATTATCCAATCATCTTGTCTCATACCGATTACTTCTATAAAAATATGAAATGAATAAGAAGAAATAATTTGCTATCGATCTTACATGTTTACACTTACTTCATCTGTTATTGTCATCAAGGTTTTTATTATTAGGACCTTCAGACTTATCAAATCACAAGTGTGATAAATACAAATATGCTGTTTTTTTACATAATTTATTTTTTATTTTATTGGGTTATTTTACGACGCTGTATCAACATCTAGGTTATTTAGCGTCTGAATGATATGCCGGTGAAATGAGTCCGGGGTCTAGCACCTAAAGTTACCCAGCATTTGATCGTATTGGGTTGAGGGAAAAACCTCAACCAAGTAACTTGCCCCGACCGGGATTCGAACCCGGGCCATCTGGTTTCGCAGCCAGACGCGCTGACCGTTACTCCACAGGTGTGGACTATTTTTAAATAATATATGAACGTTTTCGGTTCCACTGAACCAGCATCAGATCATTAATAAACGTACAGACAACTTATGTTATGAACAAACGGTGAAGACATAGGTCTTAAATGTAAAGTAGACCTCAGTATATAATAGGATACAATGGTGCATATGAAATCACAAGTAGAATGAGTTAAAATGTTAAACATTAGCAATAAAACAAAATCCTTTTTCTTACTTTCCACATTAGGACGATGCCTATTAATATAGAAATCTTTCCTATGTCAATATCAACCTAAACAATTAATTTCTTATATTGCATTTTTTGATGTTTTTGAACTAATAAGCCATTTTAAAATTTTTAACGGCATTTTTGGTCATTTTTTTTAATATTTTGAAGAACTTTTAGATTGTTTTGAATGCATTTTACTTCCTTCTTTACATTTAGGCCTATTAAATCTTTTTTCCAAACCAACAGATCAGTATAGGCCCATCTAGTAATTATCTACTGAATAAATGAATAACAGTGAAGTTTGACTTTTATAGTTTGAAACAAACTCTAAAGTCCATCCCTCATTTCACTGAAGGCTTTACTTCACACAAACAGAAGTAATATAAAATGCTTGACAACAGCTTAGTTTAAGTGAGGGCTTTGACCACTACTGGTAGTTGTTGGTACGAGGGTGTCTTTAGAATTTATGTTTGGAAGGGGAGAAACTTTCACCGTTTCCTGGACAATAGAACGTTGTGTCCCTAATAAGATCGGAAGGGATGTACTACAGTAGACAGTATTTTTAACACAAAGATTGCAACAATGCACGCTGCGCCCACAATTTGTTTTGTCATTTACACTCCCCATCTGGAAGGTTTGGTAACAAAATTAAAGAGCGGAAGGTGGAGGAGCGGAGAATGAAGACACTGACATGGACCATCCCTGATTGAAACACATTGGCCCGGTTTCTTCAACCTTTGTTAAATTATAACAGTGTGTTATTCCATCTTAACTGTAAACTTAACACTTGAAGCATTTCTTCAACTACTGTTAGTACTAACAGGCTGTTAGAACCTATGTTAATTTAACTGCCCGATTTCATGCAGTTAAATCATTTAACTCTCTGTTAGCATAGAAGTATCCAATATGGCTGGTGTGTTAGATGCTGAACTTATATATTTGGATTATTTAGGAAATGATATCCATGAATACATAAAAAGAGGGGATGATTTCTGTGATTTGACAGACCAGAAGTTCACATAAAAGGTACAGGCTATTTTCTGCCAGGCCTCACTTTTCGCTTTCAACTTAGATCCGTTTGTTTGTTTATTCTCATTAATTGGTTTATACTGCGAAATAATTTTCGCAGAAGGTTTCTTTCTAACGAAGAGAAATTAGTCCCACGATTTCTTTTTGTTCCAGTGTTTTCCATTTCATAACAGCAATACCAATAGGCCTACGCCGCTCCACGCTACTATGATACAGACGAGGAAAGAAGCAGAAATCAAATCTGAGAGAATAGAAAGACTTCTATCCTCTCTGAATTAAACAACGGAAACAAGCGAGAATCGCAATTGTCAGAGTTCAGAAAACAGAAGTGAGCCTATACTTGTTATAGGTTATGGTTAAACTCTAGAATCTCTGGTCCTAACAGAGAGTTAACAAACAGAATGTTAAAATGTGAAATTTAAAGTTGAAGAAACGCAATATTTTTAACAGCAATTCATACTTTTAACTTACAGTTAATTAACACTATGTTAGGTGCATTTTAACAAAGGTTGAAGAAATCGCGCCATTGTAAACCCTCATTAAAATCTATAGTTTTCCCTTAAAACTTTAATTTTGTTGCATGTTCTTTTGCTTTATCTTAGTCAAATTCCAGGAAGTTGCCTTGTCTCTCCGACATTTGCAGTGCAGTCATTGAAACAAGGTGAATAATTTTTAAGAAGTTGTGGTTCGAGTACGTAATTTTATGTTATTTTGACATTATTTTAAGAGCATTTTATTGATCGTTTTAAGTAGATTTTTAGGTCAGCAACATCTGCCCCCTATTTATAATTAAAAGAAAAAGCAAACATGCTTCTTGTTTCACAAGAAATCATCTTTACGGATTTATGATTAGTAACGTGAAAACATGGCTTGAATGATAGGTGATAAAGATGGCTGGCAGAATTGTGTTATTACGTGGACGAGAAGTAGTCTCTTAATTTATCTCGGAGTCCTCGCATCGAGCTTCAGGGACATGTTACGTATCTTTCCAAGGTTTACTTTACATTGCATGGAGGTCAAGCTAAATATCATCTTTCTCAGCTGGACATTAACTGGAACACGGCGATGCCTCGGTCATCGAGGAAAACTTATTTAAATATTAAAATTTTGCGTCTAGAATGACAAATTAATTCCAGATATGAGTGATTTAGCACAGTTTTTTGCACCGAGTGTACGGTACCTTCCAGAAGTAGCTCTTGCATAGAAGCAGGGATTGCTTTTTTAGTCACGCCCACACTCAACATCCTTCCCGAGCAGGGAGACCATGTCTCGCCAGCCATTTTAATTGCAATGTAGCTATTTTGGCATTTTTTTGTTCTCTTTCATACACACAGTCCTTTTTCTCCGAACATGTACACATAAAAGAACATTATGACCCAAGGGAGACCTGGAATTCGAACGCAATAAAATCGACTTACATTTTTACTCGAAAGATGTCTGAGTCGGTGGTCTAGGTTCTAGAATTTTCTGGCTGACTGTTCATCGAATCTCTTTTCAAGCTCATGCAGAAAAGTAGAGGAATTCGTCCTTCCATTGGGACTGGGTTTTGAATTGCATTTTGCTTGTGTTTGTCCTGTGTTTGGAGTACATTAGTACGCAGTGTCGAAAGGGAAAACAGAAGACAAGCGTCTAAAACATTATCTGCTTTACTAAACTTTTACTTTTTATTTAACGACGCTGTATCAACTACGAGGTTATTTAGCTTCGATTAAATTGGTGATAGCGAGATGGTGTTTGGCGAGATGAGGCCGAGGATTCACCACAGATTACCTGATATTTCCTTTACGGTTGGGAAAAACCTCGGAAAACCCCAACCAGGTAATCCGCCCAAGCGGGACTCGAACCCATGTCCGAGCATAACTCCCGATCGGCAGGCAAGCGCCTCAGCCGACTGAGCTACGCCGGTGGCCCCTTTACTATGTCATCGTATGAACTATAAAGGACAAAGTGCTATTTAGCGCAGTCGTCGTCATCATCGTCATCATCATCATCATCATTATCATTGTAAAAAATGAAAATATAAAAATTCAAATATCTTTGAGCAACAGTAACACATATAAATGACACTCGGGAGGGAATTAAACGCACAATAAATATGGGAAACGCGTGTTATTATTCGGTTGAGAAGCTTTTGTTATCTAGTCTGCTGTCAAAAATTCTGAAAGTTAGAATTTATAAAACAATTATATTACCGGTTGTTCTGTATGGTTGTGAAACTTGGACTTTCACATTGAGAGAGGAAGCGAGATTAAAGGTGTTTGAGAGCAAAGTTCTTGGGAAAATATTTGGGGCTAAATGGGTTGAACTTACAGGAGAATGGAGAAAGTTACACAACGCAGAACTGCACGCATTGTATTCTTCACCTGACATAATTAGGAACATTAAATCCAGATGTTTGAGATGGGCAGGGCATGCAGCACATATGGACGAATCCAGAAATGCATATAGAGTGTTACTTGGGAGGCCGGTGGGAGAAAGACCTTTGGGGAGGCCGAGACGTAGATGGGAGTATAATATTAAAATGGATTTAAGGGATGTGGGATATGATAGAGACTGGATTAATCTTGCTTATGTGAGGGCGGCATTGAACCTGCGGGTTATTGTTGTTGTTATCTTCATCGTCATCATCATCATCATCATCATTATCATCTCTGTACGTCGACCCCTTTTCAGCAGATGTAAGAATAATGAGATTAGCTCTTCAATTTGAACTCACTGATTTACTATGTGATGTCAAATAAAAGCTAGATGTAAGGACTTGACAAATGTTGAACTTTCAAATCTTAGCCAAAAAATAAATATTCGAAGCTTCGTTCTTTCGCTTGCTCTGTTCAAGCCATGTTCGCTACAACTTACGTTTGTGAAAAATTATTTTCAACAATTAAAATAGTAAAAACCGAATTTAGATCACGACTGACAGACAAATACCTTCGTGATCAACTACGACTGGCAGTAAGTAACATAATTCCCGATTTTGAAACTTTGTCGCAGAGATATTCTGAAGAAAGTTAATTTTAGGTTGTGATATTGTTCATTTATTGTTCATTTCTTTCTTCGTTACACGTACTAAACATTAGTTTGTAGCCTTGTACTGTATAAAATTATATTTACGTGCTTGACGTAAGGAAAATGAAAATCCGTTAATAAGTCAGAGAGTTGCTTCACTTCCCCTTCGGGTGTCCGCCTCCCACCATAATGCACGTTGCTCGGCCACCGCTGCTCTACTGCATAGTGTTGCCTCAAAGCAAAACACTACTTTTTACTTTTTTAAATTTTCAGTGTGATGTTTTATGCATTCTGTTGCTTTGGGGCAACGCTCTGAAGTTAGCAACGAAGACAGAGTCGAAGAAAATTTAAGAAGTTGGTATCTCTGAGTGTATGGCGCCATTAAAACAGCTGACCGTTAAGGCTGGTTCACAATAAACCGGAAACGAGAATCGGAACGAAAACAAAAACGGTAAAATTGTTAAAATGTATACATTTAAATGTGAGCATTCACAATTAACGAAAAGCTTCCCGGAGCCCGAGATCGGGAAAGCAGAGTTGGCCAAGTTTCAACTTTGGCGTTCACGTTTCCGATCACAGCCCACTAGATTCATTCTATTGCCATCTAAAAGCTATTTTGTCGTCGTATATTTTGTAGCAAGAAGACCGTGACATAACCTATGCATTATTTTGTTCTGTGCTGTGCATCATGGAGCAAGTTTTATTTGAAGAGATTCTAATATTGAAATCTTCACGTTTACGATAAGCGGCGCGCCTCGTATAAAGATGAGAAAATGAAGGAGAAAACGTGGCTTTCAATAGCTGCGTCTTTGAACACCGATCGGAAGCGAATCATATTTTATTATCGTATTGGTTGTATTACACACTACATATTCACGCTTCAATTCAATAACTACTGTTGTATTCATTTTTGTTCTATTACAAATGTTTCTTCTCTAATTATTTTACGTTATGGTAGATTTATTTTAGTAGGTTATTTTACGACGCTTTATCAACAGCTAAGGTTATTTAGCGTCTGAATGAGATGAAGGTGATAATGCCGGTGAAATGAGTTCGGGGTCCAACACCGAAAGTTACCCAGCACTTGCTCATATTGGGTTGAGGGAAAACCCCGGAAAAAACCTCAACCAGGTAACTTGCCCCGACCGGGAATCGAACCCGGGCCACCTGGTTTCGCAGCCAGACGCGCTGACCGTTACTCCACAGGTGTGGACGTTATGGTAGACTTAAAATAGGTTGTGATAATAAAGATTCATGGGCACATTTATAGTACTGTACCTAATGAAATGTTTCAGTTGAAATTTCGAAGTTGGTTAACCTGTGTTTATGTAGGCTGCCTTGTACTCATGAGCAGGCTTCGAGACTTTGGACCCGATACAATAAGTTTACTGTGCTTGTACTATAGGTTGTTGACTCGCTGCAGGTAGATAGAGATGTGTTGAGGTAACAACGTTGCTATTTAGAGTACAGTACGGTAGTATGGGGAAACACACACATATGTACAATCTGAAACTAAATATACATTGCACAATGACAATGTCAAAAGAATGTGAAAAGCATTTATTCTCCTGCCTTTTATAAGCATTTGTGTTTAATTATACACAGTGTTAATGGTGGAAATAAGCATGTAGCAATTTTAATTTTTTCATTTATCCTATTGGTCGTCTTTAGGAAGTGCAGTTATATTACCGAAATGCAATGTACTACAAGATACATTCTCATTGTCTCAAACGTAAATCTTTTTCGGTTATCTGCCAAAGTTTGTACTGTAGAAAGCTGCGCTCTACGTCGCATGACGTGATAGAAGCTAAACGAAAAAAAACTAACATCATTGCAGTCTCTAAGAGACAGTCCTTTATTCTCGGGTGACTCTACTATGTCCACTAATTTGCTGTTTATAATACACAATATTCCATATCCGTTATTTTTACATAAAATTGATTTCCACTTCAGTTTTACACGTTCAGTAACCGGTGTACTTGATGTCTCATTAATTATCTGCATCATTTTCTAAATTAATTTGAGGGCTTCCGGGATCTCTTGCTCTGACTTTTCTAACCGTGTAATACTTTCAGACACAGTTTGTATGAAAACCAAATTATTCGTCACAACCTTCAAATCCAGAGCGTTTTCCTTTATGTATTTGTTGGCATTCATTCTACATTACCCCACCCACTGTACGCTTTACCACTATACTCAGTACGCCGTTATGCGGATTTCCCACTGAACTGCTCTATTGGGTCCGAAGTCTCGAAGCCTCCTCATGAGAGAACGCCATTGGTCAATTATGCACAAATAACATCAGAATGCGTAATATCGACTTCACATATCGTTACTGACATACATATCGATATGCATAGTCGTCTACGTTCTCGGTTTATTGTGAATCAAAAATTTTCATATTCACGTCCTCTGCTTCTCGTTTTCATTCTGGTTCTCGTTCCCTGTGAACCAGCCTTTATTTGAGAAAAAAATAACTCGTGCAGTAGAGAACTGTGTCTTTTCCTGGAGAAAGTCATCTGACTTTAAAACAGTAGCGAATGCCGGTGCTGCGCTCTGCATCGTGTAACTGGGGTTTATTTTGCTTTCTCCGCCGTCTAGCCACTGCAGCACATGGTATTGATTGAGGGCCGATTTGTCCCTTTGCGCTTCCCCACCAGGGTTACACCTCCCTCGTAGCAAGGTCTATGACCTACGGTAGACAGACATGTTTGGGCGTATTCCTTGTCAGGAACTGAAAAATATGAATGGAACCTTGTCTTAAAAGCCGGATGAGTAGGCCTACATCCATAAATCTCTCCAGGATTGAATATGTCGGTCGTTTTTGGTTTATACTGCAGCTTTTGAGTGTTTTGGTCGTGAAATTAAAATGAATGGCTTTCACTAAGGGTGCAGCGAATTGAGTCTCTTGTGTATTTGGCTTTTTGGAAATAAAACGCAGGGGCAATTCAGATATAGTCTGGGTCAGCTTACTTCATACCCTAAGGGTGAAACCCCGTTACTACATGAGGAGCATCGTTTCAAATCGTATGAAGTCCACTGGTGGACAAAATGGAGTTTGATACATTTTCGTATAGTTTCGGATGCTCTCTTTCACGCTGTGAACTCTGATTGTATCAAGTCGTATTCGCTAACAGTGTAAATGACTGCTTAAAACTAGCGGTGTTTCAAATCGTATTCAGTCTTTATAGTGTCTGTTTCATATCGTATTACGTCCAGTATTCATGTTATAGAATTGGTATAACTGAAATTAATTA
Organism: Periplaneta americana; assembly: GCF_040183065.1. Taxonomy (NCBI): domain Eukaryota; kingdom Metazoa; phylum Arthropoda; class Insecta; order Blattodea; family Blattidae; genus Periplaneta; species Periplaneta americana. The sequence continues at coordinate 163,798,172 of NC_091126.1, read as the reverse complement.
ATTACTTTCTTATGTTAGTTACTTACAATCTGACCCATTTTTCTCGACAATGCTACACATTCAATACGGACAGCACAGTCTTTTTCTCGTGAGCTGTGTGTAATGGAAGTTGTTTCCAAAATGGAACAAGAAACTGTTGTAGGTTGTAGTTCAGGACGACGACGAAAGAACCAAAAGCAAGTAAACCATGCACATAAACTGAAATCTGAGGCAAGGTACGAAAAGAATAGATTTTAATGAAGAATGCAGGGTTATGAGAACCATTACAAACATTTATCACACCCCGGCAATATTTTAATGAATATAGAAATCCTATAATTTTCATTTAATTTAATACAATATAAGTCAACATTCAAATCTTCAGGTCTTCACCTCATTCTTACGCATCAGGGTATTTAGCAATTCATAAGCATGGGGTTGATGTCGGAGAAGGGAATTGGGATGAAATCTACCCTCGAATTTTTAAAATGTAAAATTACTGTTTCATTTCGTTCTATGACCTATAGTAACTTATGGCAGAAAGGAATAGTTAAAAAAAAGGCTGCTTATTTCAATTGTGTGAAGCTTTAGATTTCTATGGTAAGATTATCGATGCAGTTACTGTGGTAACTGGCAATGAGGATGATGGTAGTATGGCTACTTGTGGCTGCTTAGAAAAAGAAGGATGATTCGAAAAAAATGTGAAAAAGAATCAAACACCATGAATCCAGCCGGATGGATGTTATGAACACCCTGTAGGCCTACATAAAATTTGTTTAATGTATATATTTATTTTTTATTAATAAAATAATGTTTTATTTAATAATAACAATAATGATTGTTTATTTTATGTATTTGCTCATTAAGAATTTTTACTTACGAACATTTGTACAATTATTGGATCAAAACGTATTATGTCCAACACATTTTCCTTCAATTTGAAGAACACAATTGAAAACTGATTTCATTTTTTCAAGTACCTTGAAGTACGCCTCAAGCATAATAACTTCACTTTTTTCATTTTGTGCAAAATTACCGGATTAGGAGTAATCAGTTTTTCGTTATTCCTGTAAAAGTTGTTTTTTTTGGACATAATACAGTATGATTTGAAACGATGCTCCTCACATATGCTAGTGGATTGTGGTGATTTTCTAGTTTGCAAGTTGAATTTTCTTTTGCCAACTTCGTTTCGAATTTCGATACTGACAAATACTACAAATGGTAGTGATTTTGTAACTAATATGTTGGCAGCTGAGACAAATATCGACAATATTTGTTGGTACTGGAGTTCGATGAAATTGAAATTGTACTAGATTTCTGAGCCGGTTACTGGAAGCTAGTGAAATTTGAACATACCAATAATTAATTAATATCAGTATTAATATTAATATATAATAGTTATTTTATGTGTTCCGTTGTGGTTATAATTGAAGACTATAGTCAGGTAAGTTTTCGGAGTTAGTACAAATAATTTCATGTGGTCAAACAAAATACATTTTTAGGTTAGGTTTCATGAGTCAATTGTTTAGCCAAACCAATGAATTTCGTAATGCCAGACAAAATACTTGATATGTTGATCACTTTCTCGTATAGTTTGCCTACGAAAACATGTTACGAATTATTGAATTATTTAGAATAACCTTTCAACATAAAGTACGGTAAGTAAATAAGTCATTTAGTACAAAGGATCGTGTGATATCTGGTAACAGTTGGCAACACTGACAAGACGGCAATGTTTGCTGTTTGGGAACTGTTCTTATGTGACCCTCACTATAGATGGAAACCCTCGCATCGACATTTTGTACTGACGCAAACTAAACCAACATAGCGTTACGTAAGCTAACATAACTCAATTTGTTGGTGATTCCTAACGTGAAATCTCACTTAATGTTGAATATATTAATGATCATACTATAAACATTTTTGGATGATGTAAAATATATAGATGTTATTAGTACATTTAATATTTCTGTTTCCGCCATGATCAGTTACGATATGAAGCAAAACTTTTTCTACGTATTTCGAAGTCTGGCCAATAGATGTCAAGAGAATTACTAAAAATGTTTGGTAACACACGTTTGGTTATGTTGTGAGGTAACTGCATAGCTTAGTTCATTTTTTTTTAGTTGAATGAGTGGTTCCTTATTTGTGTCAAAATTGGCGATGAGAAATATATGGCCAATGCATATATGTATCGGAGCTGCATATCTTAATGAAATTTAGTAATTACATGCTTCATATTTAAGGTGATTTACGCATATATATGTATGCATATTTTGTACGTTTGTGTATTTTTCGACAGTAAGAGCATATTTCACACAAATTTTAATTTTTTGTAGCGGAAACTGTTTTCTAATTTTATGCACTAGGGCAGGCATGTCAATTGATGCCCACAGGAGCAAGCGCGCGCTTTAGAGCCCAGGAGAGCCTGAGCGCTTTACAGCGGAAAGGAAAGAGACAGACGAAAGAGGTAGCCTAGTATATGCCGCTTGGTCGAGCTATATTCAGGGATCGCCAGCACTGATTCAATAAAGTGAAGAGAACTTATTAAAACTGTACCCATGTTAATTTTCAGATTTGCCTGAGAAGTATAAGTGCATTATAAGAATGTAAGTTTTAATTTTAATGCTCATTTTTCACAAGTTTGGATTTTTTATTCAAGAGAAATATTTTCTCAACTTTTCGTATAGAAAAGTGAAATTTTCAGGTATAGGCCTATTTATTTATTAGCCTTACAGAATGTTTTCGTAAATCTAATATACCGTATATACGTATTACTGAAGTTAGTGTATTGAAAATTTTGAAAATATTCGCATGGAAATTGTTTGTAAGGAAATGAATTAACAAAGCAACTACTGTTACATCATAAGCAAAAGATACGTGCCCATGTGTTGTAAAAATGTCAGCTCTATAGCTTCAGCAGATTTCGAGAAAATAATTTAATATTCTGATGATAGGAAGTTGCTCACAAATATCACCTTAAAAGCATAATGCGATAAGAGTTTTGTTATGTAATATTGGTTACACTTAAAACAGATACAGTACCTAGGTAACTTTGCTTTGTACTGTAATATTGTTTTGATTAGTTTATTGATTACTTTTGTAAGGCTAAAGATACCATCAATATAAATTCCAACTAATCATGTCATACTCAATCTCTTTCTTTGGAATATCACTTTCTTTATGAATGATGTGTTTCATCCACTTAATACAGTATATTATTATACTACTATGGAATTTAAGTGAATATTCCTTCTTAACACTCTATTATGATATTAAGATTTAAAACACAAGTACAATATTAAGAAATCAGTGTTAGTAATTTTGTTTTACAGACAATATATATAATATTAAACAGAAAGAAGCCATATAAAAATAACGACATAAAATTTCACGTTCCGTTTGAAGTTAGTGAACCACTGTTTTCTTAATCCAACAGGTTGCTTATTCATATACACAACCCTTCCTCTTTCCATACTTAGCGCTTGCTGCCCGCGCACGACGTCAAGGTCAGAAAAAATGCGCTTGCTTTGACATCACTGCTCTAGGATAACACTTGTAGTAATTATCATTTTCGTTAGTTGACAGCCCATTTTCTCCACAAAGTTTATTCAGAACTCCTTGATCAGACGTGAGAAATACGTACAAACTTCACAAATTGAGCGGAAGGCAATAATTTTCATTTTATCTAGTTGGTGCATACGACTTAAAGTGTATATTTTTGGGTAGACTTCAGTGTACGGTACAGCTGACAGGGGCGGCTGAAATTGTGTTTGTTTCGATATTCCTTGTGCAGATGGCATTTTGATATATTAATGAGTTGATCTTCCATTTTGCCTTGTGTAAATTAAAAAACAACAGTGTTTTGCTGGAAATCCGGGTTCGAGTCCCGGTGCCGGAGAGAATTTTTCTCCGTTCTACCGATTCTTCACCATATTATGCAAAAGCAGAATTACTGCACTGAATCTCCATATGTACTTCGGTACATCATAGTAATACTAGGCCTATATTTTAGCTTGAATATCTTGGTCTCCTGCAATATGAGCTTCACGGGCAAACATTTGACAGTATAATACAAATTATGATTATTGAAAGATTAAAATTTGAATAAAATTTGAAGTTGTAGCATTTTATTCTGAACTTGGTTCTTTTATTTGTTGATAGAATTGAAGCAGTTTCTTCAGTGCTTGATGTTTCTTGAACCTACCTTCCAACTCAAGATTCTGAAAATACGTTCCAAACAATCGCTGTATTTATTTTATGTTTGTTGGTGTTAAATTATTATTAGCAGCAAACCCTTATAGCCTTCTAAATTGTATTTCCAGGAACAAACAATTGCAAAGCAGTAGCGATAATTTAAGACGATAATATTGCAGTAATAAATGACGCTGATTGGTTGAAATTCAATGGATTCTTGCACTTCATTGCTGAGTGGATACTTGAGTGAAACCGTAGTTGGGATAATCACCTCCAATTATTTCCAAATAGACTATTCAATTCTCGTAAGTCTTGAACAAAAAATTATATTCCACGTAAACACGCAAATCTGAGGAATTTCAAGAGACAATTTCATTAACTTATGATCTTCATGGAGTATATTTGGAGAGTAGACTTTCAAACAGCAGTTCGTCGAAAAAAAAAAGTTTCGGCAGAATTTTACGCAATACGGAAAATGAAAAATACCCAAAGCAAATTCATAGAAGCCACCGGAGTTGTGCTCGGGTGTGTGTTCGATTCCCTTTTGGGCTGATTACCTGGTTGCGATTTTCCGAGGTTTTCCTCAACCGTAGTGTGAATGTCATGTAGGTAATATATAGCGAATTCTCGGCCTCATCTCGCCAAATACCGTCTCTCTGTCACCAATTCCTTCGACGCTAAATAACCAAATAGTTTTATAGCAGCGCAAATAACCAAGTAAAATAATCATAACTATTTAAATGAGAAAATCATAGGTATAATATTTATTTATTTATTTATTTATACATATATTTATTTAGTTATTTATTGATCTATTTATTTATTTGTAAATTTAATTACACATTTATTTATTTATTTATTGATCTATTTATTTATTTAGCTAATTATTTATCTATTTATTTATACATTTATTTATTTATTCATTTATTTATTTACTTATTTAGTTATTTATTTATCTATTTATTTATACATTTATTTATTTACTTATTTTATTATTTATCTACTTATTTACTTATTTATACATTTATTTCTTTATTTACTTATTTAGTTATTTATTTACTTATTTATTTACTTATTTATTTATTTATTTATTCATCTATTTACTTATTTACTCATCTATTTACTTATTTATACATCTATTTATTAATTTACCTATTTATTTATTTACTTATTTATACATTTATTTATTTATTTATTTACTTATTTAGTTATTTATTTATTTATCTATTTATTTATTTATTTATTTACTTATTTAGTTATTTACTTACTTATTAATTATTTATTTACTTATTTGTTTATTTATTTACTTATTTATTTACGTATTTATTTATTTACTTATTTATTTATTTATTAATCTATTTATATATTTATACATCTATTTATTTATTTACTTATTTATTTATTTATTTATTTATTTATTTATTTATTTATTTATTTATTTATTTATTTATTTATTTATTTATTTATTTTACTGCTAGTAAATTTCAAATGAATATAAGTTAATATAGGCCTAAAATATTATAAACTAGCCTACTACTGAATGAGTAAGATTCGTGCTCAGGAGAGAATTCCAATATATTAATTAGTTAATATTATGTATCACTGTTGGAAATTTATCCTTTGAAGAGGTGCAAAAATTCAAATATCTTGAAACAACAGTAACAAATATAAATGATATTCGGGAGGAAATTAAACACAAAATAAAATTGGGAAATTCCAGTTATTATTCGGTTGAGAAGCTTTTATCATCCAGTCTGCTCTCAAAAAAATCTGAAAGTTAGAATTTATAAAACAGTTATATTACCGGTTGCTCTTTATGGTTGTGAAACTTGGACTCTCACTTTAATAGAGGAACAGAGGTTAAGGGTATTTGAGAGTAAGGTACTTAGGAAAATATTTGGAACTAAGAGGGATGACGTTACAGGAGAATGGAGAAAGTTACACAACACAGAACTGCACGCATTGTATTCTTCACCTGACATAATTAGGAACATTAAATCGAGACGTTTGAGATGGGCAGGGCATGTAGCACGTATGGGCGAATTCAGAAATGCATATAGAGTGTTAGTTGGGAAGCTGGAGGGTAAAAGACCTTTGGGGAGGCCGAGACGTAGATGGGAAGATAATATTAAAATGGATTTGAAGGAGGTGGGATATGATGGCAGAGACTGGATTAATCTTGCTCAGGATAGGGATCAATGGCGGGTTTATGTGAGAGCGGCAATGAACCTCCGGGTTCCTTAAAAGCCAGTAAATAAGTATATATGACTGTTAATTAACTAAAATCCATTAATATTGAGAAAATTTGAGAGCCTCGTTAATAATAATGAAATATTAATTAATTTTATTTTTAGTATTATTCAGTATGATAAACAATTATTTTTAAATAAAGCCAACAAATTATTTCATAAACGTCTAACAGGTATAAAAATGTTAATTCTTCATTTTTCTATATAGAATTTTAACACACACATATCACTGATTAAATTTTCACTTATTTACTGTGTTAATATTTAGGATTTACCTTGCATGACTAGTTTCTAAGTCTTTTGCTTCATTGTCCAAAGTTTCTCTAGGTTTTTTTTATGTATGTATTTATTTACACTGCAAGTGGGCAAGCACCCGGTGGTAGTGGTATACACAATAAAATTTACAATACACAATACAATTATACAATACACAATACAATAAGAATACACAATACAATTTAACAGAATAATTACAATTAATAATAAAACATAAATAAAATACCTAATTTTACAATACAACCTACATATGTATAGGCCCTACATAAGTTTCAATAGTATTTCACTTTACTCTCATCTCACTCACTGTAGTGGCACTGTGACGCATTTCACTGACACTTTAGGACACATTTCACTGACACTATAGAACACATTTCATTGACGCTATAAATTATCACTGATCGGAACTGTTCACTGCACTGTAAAACCATAACTTCACTGACTCACCTCGCTTCACTGATACAACAGTTCAAATAAGTCAAATAATTACACCCTTATGCATACTTATAAACAGAACTACATTTAAACTAAACATTTCTAGTCTAAGACCCTCTTACACGCTATATTTAAATAATTTACTATTCAAACCAAGGAAGCAACTCGTCAGGCTAAATAAATATATATCACCTTAAAAAATTAAATGTTAAATGTCACCTTAATTTTAATTTGCACTTTATACACAACTTTTTAAGTTATTCTTGAATCTCCTTAAGGAAGGACAGCCCTCATAGACCGCTGCAGGTAGGTTATTCCAATCATTTATAGTTCTATTTAAAATGAGAATTTACCTACATCCGTTTTCTGTTTCCTACATTTGATTTTAAATTCATGATCGTTCCTACCATAGTACGTTGGCTCTTCTAACCGAGCTGTTATGTCTACCCATGCTTTCTGACCTAGATGTGCTCTATGCAATGATGTTATTCTAGTTTTCCTACGTCTGTTTTCCAAAGTTTCCCATTTAAGTTCTTTTATCATATCGTTTCCATCTTCTCTTTTACCTTTAACAAATTTAGCTGCCCTATACTGGATTCTTTCTAAGGAATTTATCTGATATATTCTATAGGGATCCCAACATGTAGTTCCGTATTCCATTAACGGTCGCACTAACGTTAGATATGCTATTTCCCTCCATTTGGGGCTAGCCTTTCTCAAGATTCTCATAATAAAGTGGACAATGAAGCAACAAGACTTCGAAACTAGTCAAGCAAGGTTTATCCTAAATATCAACACAGTAAAGATGTTGGAAATTTAATCAGTGAAAATTTTTAAGATAACAAGATACAGGGTGATTCACGAGGATTTACCGTCACTTACGGAGCTTATTTCTGAAGATGTTCTAAGCAAAAAGTGTCATATAAATTTTCAGAGTTACACTAAATTGAATTTGTTAGTAAAATACCATTATTCTCGAGTTTTAAGGCTAAAATAATATCACAGATAAGGAATGAACTTTGCAGAAGTATCATTTCTTTAATTAGCTAGTATTCTGAAGCTAAAAATGTGTTGTAAATTCAATAATTGCTTCGTACAGATTGTTTTTTTATTTTTAACTACAAAATTACAATTTTCTTACGCATTTATCACAACAGTTGTTACAAATCACGCCACTCTTGTAAATTCTTCAAGACTGTACAGTAGTTGCAAAAAAAAACCGGACCGACCCTTGTAGCTGATTTCAGAGCCTTGTTCACTCCAGAGCACGATAGACTGGTAACTAAGACTTTCGTGGTTCGAATACTGCCGTGGAAGAAACATTTTTTTTGTTCCTTATTCAAATTTATTCCCAATACGTTTCGATTGCAGCGATATTTTACTACTTAATTCACTTATTATTCCCAGAACATGAATTTCACCATAAATCGAAAAGTATTGGGAATAAATTTGAATAAGGAACAAAAAAAAATTCTCCTCCCCAGGCAGGATTAGAGCCACGAGGGTCTTAGTTACCAGTCCATCGTGCTCTGGAGTGAACAAGTCTCTGAAATTAGCTGCAAGGGTCGGTCCGGTTTTTTTTTTGCCACTACTGCACATTAAGACGCATAATTTAACTGTAAAGAATTAAGTTCCAAAAGTCGTATGATTGTGTTAAGTTCGTAAGAATAATGTAATTTTTAGTTAAAAATTGAAAAACAAAATCTATACAAAGCAATTAACAACGCAATTTTAGCTTCAGAACACTAGCCAATTAAAGAAATAATATTCATATTTGTAATATTATTTTACCCTTAAAACTGAATAAGGAAGGTATTTTACTAAAAAATTCAAATTAGTGTAACTCTGAAAATATTGAGATTAGGACAGATGTTTAAATTACATTTTTGTTCAGAATGACTTCGGAAATAAGTTCCGTAAGTAACGGTAAATCCTCGCGAATCACCCTGTATAATTAAGCTTATTTTTACTATTATTTGGGAAGGGGGCAAAATCGTTATAACCGGGGGCATCAGAACTTAAAAAATCCGGATCTGTTAGAACCAAAATTCTTGCGAATCTTAGTTAATCATGCCGTTGCACAGAGTGCAATTTTCCTAATCTAGCTGGACAAAATTCATTTTTCGACTTATTAATTTCACTGTATATTTATATGAATTTATGTTCCTAACTGTTCAAGGCATCTCGTGAAGACAATGCGCGATCTTTCTCCCGGATATTTATTTGTTTTACAGCTGCGTAAACATTGCTATCTGCAGAGGGTTGAATCCACACTCCTCAGTGGCAATAGCAAGTGCTTTGTTTAAAGTCATACGAGTATTAAGTGCTAGTAAATTGTGTTTTCTTATCTTCTTTGACATGGAATTTGTAAATTCAAGTATGTGCTTCAATATAATGTGTAATTTAGCTACATTACTAAATTAGAACATCCAATACGGTCTTTATTTCTTATGAAGAATATTTATATATTTTTTCCATAAACCCTGGCTTTGTGTGTGTATTAATAATAATAATAATAATAATAATAATAATAATAATAATAATAATAATAATAATAATAATAATAATAATAATAGTAGTAGTAGTAGGGAATATCCTAAATTAAATGAAGCACGATCACTTAAAATAGCATTTAAAATAAATCTAATTTGTATCTCAAACCTAAGTTCGAACTAAAACCCACGAGTATGATATGTTCATATCTGCACAAGTACCTTTCAAATTACACTCACTTCGCTGTCAACTCACTCACTGCACTGGAACTACGACACATTTCACTGATTCTATCCTGATTTCACTAACACTTCAAAAACATTTCACTGTTCAAATACTTTGCACTGCCACTATAAACTATAAAGCTTCCCTGACAGGAACACGTTTCACTTGCACAACACACTTCACTGACACAACACAATTCACTGACACAACATAATTCTTCACTGATAGAACACTTCAATAACAAAATATCATTTACACCCTTTACATACTGTGTATAATTACCGTCTATTAGTAAAGTCCTTAAGCCTATTTTTAAATACGTTTTTGGTTGTTGGTAAAGCCTTTAGTAAGTCTGCAGGTAAAGCATTCCAGTCCCTGATAGTACGATTGAGAAAACAAAACTTTCCAGTGTCCGTCCTCTGTCTTCTTTCCCTCAATTTATATGAGTGGTCGTTCCTTGAAGAATAATTTGGCGGTTGCAGGCTCACCTCTGTATGTTTTGAACAGTGCGCATAATCGAATTCGCGTTCTCCTGTCCGTGAGTGTGTCCCATTTTAATGGTGAATTTTTCCGACAACACTTGAGAGCCCGTTTTTGAATCTTTTCCAGTGTCTTAATATGACATGAGTTACAAAATACTAGCCGTTAGTTGCTGCCAAAATAATTGCATATTTATATTCCGACATCATTTCACGTGTGAAATATTGTTTGGTTGGTTGCGTATAGCTGGGAACCTAACCGGTATTAACTATTTTCAGTGGCGTGGCGGGCTATACGCTGCCGGCAGCTTTTTCAAGTTTGGTATCGGAGTAGTGCTGAATCAAGGAATAACGAGATTTAAACAATATTATAGCTCCATTATGACTGAAAGACATTCCCACTGATATTGAAAATAAAATTAAGAACGCCATCAGCCATTTTTCATCGAAAATTCTGTCCCGCTGGTTAAAGTGCCATAGGAGTAAGAAAATATTTTTAAAATATAATGCTGACCAGTGGCGGCTCCTGCGTACTTCTTGAGAGGAGGAAAGAAGGTAACAGGACGAACTTACACCTTCTTGAATGAACATGCTACAAATTAGCCAACATGCATACATGTAAGACCAGGTAGTGTTGGCGTTGGTCTTCCCTTCTGTATAGCAGTAATCTGTTCTTGTAAACTAAGTTTCCTAAATTTTCCAAAATATATAATGTTTTCACTTCCATTCATTGTTGAATAATTGCACAAATTAACAATTACAAGGAAATTCACAACCTCGCAGCATTTTTCGAACACACTACAGCATCACACGTGTTGGAAGAGACTATAGCTACTAACACGTAATCGGAACCGCGGAAATGGGAATGGGAAATAATCTGAGGAAAACGAAAACACTGCACCCACCCACGTGGTCTGTGTTGCCACATGTACATTTTAAAAGTTCAGTATCACATGCTTTTGAAGAAAATCAGTTCTTGTAAAGTCATACTACCATTATTGTTCAAAGTTGCCGGTGGCCAATTAATTTTTTATGTTAAAAATAATGTAGTCTGGAATACTTTCAATTTCAAATATATTTGCACAACACTGACAACTTGGCTATTGCCCTGTCTAGTACACAATGAATGGAAGTGAATTTCAGGGGCCAAAAAGATCTGCGATACTAAAGTAGAACTACTTCCTCTTTGTTTTATATAAACCCGAATTTATTTTTCAAATATCCTTGAAAGTTTCAAACCATGAATAGTAGCTTATATAAAGTGCAATGAATAATAATTTTGATTTATAATTAAAAAAAAGTTTATACGGTGTCTTTCATAGCGTTGCGTTAAAACTGTTTTACTGTGCCTCCTCCTAGATGTTTTATAGTCTGGTTGAATGCAAGAGCGTTAGATGGCAGCGGTAGCGAGCTTGCTGCACGACCAGTCGGTTTCTATTTCCCGCCCATGCACTGATTCAGAGGAGGATCTCCTCCCTCTATGTTCATTTACTCGCTTTAAAACTCTGCTTCTTTCTCTGGCCGCTAGTGCGCTGTTGTCTATGTGTGCTAACTGCAGTGAAGGAGGAATGGATTGACTTTCCTCCACACAAACAATCTCGCATCTTTCTCACAGTTTTCTAGCAGTACATGAACGCGCATCGTCAAAAACTCGATCAACCGAGGTTTTCTTATAGCTGTGAACTTAAAAATTATCGAATCTTCCTTGAATTTCAAGGCACATATTTTATTTGGTATTTACTTTCAAAAGAAGAAAAATGTGAGGACGTTCCTCCCTTCCCTCCCCCGAGAAACCGCCACTGATGCTGACTGGCTAAATAATGACTTCAATTTCCCTGAACAAATTTGCAATTTTTTTGCTTTTATGCCTGTGGATGCGACATCTGAGCCGAGTAGGAGCCGTCCAAGAAAACTATTCAGTGAAAGCAGCAGTAAGAGCAAAAAAAGTAAAGTTCAAAATTTAATAGGAGACCTTAGTCCGGAGGAAATTTCTTTCGCTGCAGAATCAACTTTAAGAGCAGTGGGAAAGCGATATGGAGCAGACATTGTAAAAGAATTTTATTGTCAGAAGCATCTCCACGAAGAGCAACCAGAATCAGCAATATCTTGCCTTTAGACTGTAAAAAGCTACTATAAGTTTCGCAATATTATACATATTTAATCAAATTACTTCATAAATGAGCAAAGAATAACTGATTTTACTTCATCTTACATTCGATTACCTTCAACTTTCAAACATTAATGAATATGCCATGAATTCCTAATTTTTTTTATTGAAAGTAAATTTTCAAGGATAAGGTACATATTTATATTAAATTTAAATATATTTAATTATATTCATAATTATTAATTTACTCCTACAAAGAGGTAGTTTTTTCTTATTTAAACATAATCAGAGTTTGTCCACAATTAAAATATAGTACATTTAAGTTGATCATAAAGTTTAATTAAATTATGTTAGATAGAGAAAAAAATAATTTTGTCTAAATTCACCAAATATAAAGGGGTAGTTCTCCTTACATAAACGTAATCAGAGTTTGTAATCATATCAAATACATTACCTTTAAGTTCTGTATAAAGTTTCATGAAATTACGTTAGAAAGAAAAGAAGTCATTAATTTCTTATAAATCCACCCCCTACGAAAGGGTAGTTCCATCACACAAACGTAATCAGAGTTCGTAATCATATCAAATACGTTACTTTTAAGGTATGTGTAAAGTTTCATGAAAATATGTTAGAAAGAAAAAGAAATCATTAATTTCTTCTAAATTCACCCCCTACGAAATGGTAGTTCCGTCACACAAACGTAATCAGAGTTCGTAATCATATAAAATACGTTACTTTTAAGGTCTGTGTAAAGTTTCATGAAAATATGTTAGAAAGAAAAAGAAATCATTCATTTCTTCTAAATTCACCCCCTACGAAAGGGTAGTTCCATCACACAAACGTAATCAGAGTTCGTAATCATATCAAATACGTTACTTTTAAGGTATGTGTAAAGTTTCATGAAAATATGTTAGAAAGAAGAAGAAATTATTTATTTGTTCTAAATTCACCCCCTATGAAAGGGTAGTTCCCCTCACACAAACGTAACCTGAGTTGGTAATCATATCAAATACGTTACCTTTAAGTTCTGTATAAAGTTTCATGGAAATCTGTTACTTAGAACAGAACTTATTAATTTTGTCCAGCTAGATTAAGGAAATTGCACACCTTGCGTTGGTCAATGTGGCACGTGCTAAGTAGCTTGTGCAGTTATTAAAGTGTGGAAGTTGGAGGTTCGCGACATCGCCACTCAGAACACGGATGTCTGCGTCAGCTAGTCGATACGACAATGGACCGTAGGCGCAGCGCCCCTCCCATTACGAAACTCGTGACTTCCGGCGGATGAGATGCCCCGCGGGCCGCTCCAGGCTTAATTGGCGACGCGAGATCGTTGCCCGAGAGCAACTTGATGCAAATTCCTCCTCATTTCTACCTGCGGCGCCTCCAAGACACTCGATCCCCTAACAGCAGGGCCGCCAATGTTAGCGTTATCAACAGTAATCTCACTAGAGGTTTTGATTTATCTAGAGAAAATCAAAACTCGAGTGGAATTTAATTGACTATTACACGATTAGAAGAAAGTATATAAAGATTTGAAGTAACGAAGTACTCCAGTACAATAAAATATTGACTTACGAAAATACAACTGTCTTCAAATGTACAGGGACATCATTTTATTTTACTAACATTTTTAATATTAACCTGCCTATACCTTTCTATTAACGATTGAAACAGGAAACACCGTTTGCTACCCTTTCAACGACGGAGTTCGATGATACTGGCGTAAAATACAAATCACTTTACTAGGTATAGGAGGGAAGAAAAGTGGTTCATCCATTTATGTAAACTAGGAAATATCGCAATTTTGAGTTTGATAATTTTCATTAGGTTTTTGTTTAATACAGTACTGTATTAACACTTAGTGTTTTACACACGAATTGAGCTATCCATTCGGAAATATTAATTATGCAGTGTATATTGTACTGTTACAGCACATTAGCGTACTATATAGAGAATGAAGTTAAATTGAAAAATAATTATAATATGGATATTTAAACACATTTTAGAAAATGGTGGCCGTTCATTTCGATACAGGCTTCAGTCCTTTTGTGCATATTATCGCACTATAGACAATTGTACCTAATTCCAATTACCAGTTTCGTCCTTCGTACGAGTAACTCATGTTGAAATAATTCTGTACCTACTCTATAAAAGAGTACCTTACGTACTGTAAATTCAATCTTCACTTCTGCCCGATCCGAAAAGATAAAATCACTCAGAAATGCTATCTACTGTCCGTTCAAGTGGTTTTGTCGCAGGGTTGTAGAAAGGGGGGGGAAATCACGTGACAGTTAATTACTTAAGGAGGCCCTTTTATTTAAGTTATTTTAAACACTTGAATAATATTACGTAGACGTCCAATTCCTAACAGAAATTATTGTTTTCAGAAAAGAGCTAAGATAGCCCAGCTACTACACTTTACAAAGGGGCGAACAGAAGCAGGTGGGGGAAACCGGGATGCGACATAGGGAAACGGAGACAGTACCCGTACGGAAATATGATTCAATATTGAAAGCTCTTTCGTCACTGGAAAACGCGAACATATTTCTGAAACGTACTATACTCAGTAACTCAGTACTGCTTACGCGCCCTCGGCTCTGTGTCGAGAACGGTTGGAAGTTTACTAGTAGAGGAGGTGGGAGTGAAGAACATTCTAAAACTCAGGTACAATAAAAATTGAAGTAAAAATAAAATGATGTCCCTGTATTATTGTACCATCTCAACATTACAAATATTATGCTAGATGCATGCTACATGGCAGTGGTGTGTTATGATTATGTGATGTTATCACAGTCTACTATATACAGTCGCGAAGCTAAATATGTGGTAAAAATGCAAACATGGCTAGTTGCCCACCACTAGGATCGCTACTATCGCTTCATCATCGAAGATCTCTCTCCTAGTAGACGACAAAATATGTTACACTTTCGTTGTGTTCTTTTGGAAAAAATAACACCTTCCTTCCATTATTGAAATATTAAATGCATAAAGTTAATTTATTATTTTAATGAAGTATATTAAATTCCACCATAAACTCGAAGATACCTGCAAGAAATAGGTTAATATTATTTTTGTTTGTGCAAAACGAACTGAAATTTACTATAATCGCTTCACTCATTCAAGATTATAGCGATAATTAACTATGAAACCAATAAATATTAATTTGCATTTCCCTTTACAACAATAATAATGGAAATATGAATTAATGGAGTAACTTACGTGTAGTGTAGGCTTACGTAGTTAACGAAGTGGGATGAGGTTAAGCAATAATAATCACACCAGAATTGGAAATAAAACGTGATCAATAAATTTTATTGTAACAGACTTTTTCTACGTCTCTAGTAAAGTAACAAATAAAAATAACAACAAAATTAACAGCTATAATTAAAAACATATCCTTTGAAAAAAAGTAGGCCTAAGCAATAATAATCCCACCAGAATTGAAAATAAAACGTGATCAATAAATTTCATTAAAACAAACTTAATTTTTCTACGTCTCTAGTAAAATATTATTATTCCAATTATTGTATTTTAGCCATTAACATTTTCAGTACAACCAATAACGAACATTTCACAAGCATCAATGTGAAATACGCAACGAGCTAGCACTCGATGGAAATACGACACAGTCCAAATCGACCGTGGACAGTCTATTGTTTCTAGTTGTTAACCGCTTGGAGCGCTTTATCACGAAATTTGCAAAAAATCAACTCAAACTTCGCGACTGTATATAGTAGACTGTGATGTTATCAGGTGTGCCAACAATGGAATCTTCATTGAACCATAGTCTACTATGTACAGTCGCAAAGCTCAATACGTAGTAAATATGCAAACATTAGATAGTTGCTCATCACTAGGATCGCTAATATCGCCTCATTAGAGGCACTGCAAAATAGTACCGTCACAGTCTATTGTTTCTAGCACCCTCAAAACTCAAAGCTTCGTGACTGTATATAGTAGACTGTGATTGAACTCTGTAGACGCTTACTAGTCAAGAAGGCTTTGTTGATTCAATTTCATTTTTATTAAAACAGTTGCAATCCACTTCAATTATTCGGATCCCAGTAATAAACGTCACTTTACAGATGATTTTCAATAAATCTTAGTATTAAACAAACTCTGATACGTGACTATCCATAATATCATATAGCAGAAGCTATAACATAACCTAAATAATATAAACAAGTGTTAGAAAAGTTTTAATTAGGGATGATGAAATAAACAAGAAAAGTTTTAATTAACGATGATGACATAAAAAATAAACATGAATAATTTTAAAAGAAACATTGAAAGTACAATTTTCAAATTTGAATGATTTAGTAGTTGCTGTTAGTGTTTTATATTAGACGTGTGCTTAAAAGAAGTGGAACTCGTTGATGTACATGGTTTATTCCTCAAATTATTCAGGACTTCCGAATGGTGCTCTTCATTCATTTGTAAATAGGATTTCAAGGAAGATGCATAGATATGACCAGTGATCTTTATTAATTCTTGAACACCAATGCGAGTCATATTTGGAACTGCTGTGCATCGACTGGAGTGGTTTGTAACTTTTTTTTTTTTGACGTCCAGACCAGCGCAGTTTGAAATTTTGGCAAACAAAGAAACAGATGCTAGGGACGCGATAAAATTAAACAAAGGCTAGGGACGCGAAAAAATTGCACCATAAGCAGCCATGATTGGTTGAAATATGTACTTTCGTACCGTTTTATTGGTCAAAAGTAGTATGACATAGTAAAAGCGTAATAGTGACAATAAACAGTCATTTTTCTCTGCCAGAGACAGACTCAGTTAAGAGAGTTAAGAGAAAAGTTTCATATAATATTCTTATTGAATTTGATATTCCCAAGAAATTAAATCGATTAATTAAATTGTGTCTCAATGAAACTTGCAGCAGAGTCCGTATAGGCCAGCTTTTGTCTGATGCTTTTCCAATTCACTGTGGGCTAAAGCAAGGACATGCACTATCACCTTTACTTTTAACTTCGCTCTAGAATATGCCATTAGGAAAGTTCAGGATAACAGAGAGGTTTGGAATTGAACGGGTTACATCAGCTGCTTGTCTATGCGGATGACGTGAATAAGGAGAAAATCCACAAACGATTAGGGAAAATACGGGAATTTTACTTGAAGCAAGTAAAGAAATAGGTTTCGAAGTAAATCCCGAAAAGACAAAGTATATGATTAAGTCTCGTGACGAGAATATTGTACGAAATGGAAATACAAAAATTGAAAATTTATCCTTTAAAGAGGTGGAAAAATTCAAATACTTCCGAGCAACAGTAACAAATATAAATTGATACTCGGGAGGAAATTAAACGCAGAATAAATATGGGAAATGGCTGTTATTATTCGGTTGAGAAGCTTTTATCATCCAGTCTTTTGTCAAAAAATCTGAAAGTTAAAATTTATAAAACAGTTATATTACCGGTTGTACTTTATGGTTGTGAAACTTGGGCTGTGACTTTGAGAGAGGAACATAGGTTAAGGGTGTTTGAGAAGAAGGTGCTTAGAAAAATATTTTGGGCTAAGAGGGATGAAGTTACAGGAGAATGGAGAAAGTTACACAACACAGAATTGCACGCATTGTATTCTTAATCAGCTGACATAATTAGGAACATTAAATCCAGACCTTTGAGATGGGCAGGGCATGTAGCACGTATGGGCGAATCCAGAAATGCATATAGAGTGTTAGTTGGGAGGCCGGATGGAAAAAAACCTTTGGGGAGGCCGAGACGTAGATGGGAAGATAATATTAAATTGGATTTGAGGGAGGTGGGATATGATGATAGAGATTGGATTAATCTTGCTCAGGATAGGGACCAATGGCGGGCTTATGTGAGGACGGCAATGAACCTCCGGGTTCCTTAATAGCCAGTAAGTGAGTATAATTACGGATGAGCTATAGTTTTGCGTCTTATAATTAAACGTTTGTTAATTGTACTTCACAACAAAAATGTCCGCAGCCCACGTCGGAAACCAAGTGTTCTCTGCAGTAACTGAAATTGTACCAAGTCGTCCAGTCATTCTGTTTTTATGGAATTGTCTGGCGGCAGAAGTGAGCTTTAATTGTTCGTTTTTGGCAGTGTACCAGGAATGAGTAATGTCTGATCCTCCACAGTAAAGAAAATATTCATTGGCGTGTTTCACGCTTCTATTCCTCATTTGAATCCCAATTCAATTAAATAAACGTAATATTTATATTCATATTTGTGTGAAATAATTATTCAGCATAATTGCAGCTTCGGATTTTCAGGGGAGGAAAGAGAGGCCGTGCCTCCCTTAATATTTTACCAGAACACAATATGGCAGTAATAATTTCAGCTGAATTACGATCATAGATAAATTACAGCAAATGACAAAAATTTTTTCCTTTTATATTAATTTTACTATTCACTACGATTAAGATGTAAGTTACGTAAAGTCGACCACATTCAGTTTGTGATGCTCGCTCGCTAGTAGATAGTACAAATAATTCGTACTGAAAAATAACAGATAGCGCTGTAACCTGTATAGTAGACATCTAGCATCCTGCAGCGTCTATGCTAGAGGAGTCGGCTACATCCTTCGAGCATTAAAGTAAATGAAATTTCGGCTAAACTTTTTTTTTTCAATTTAATGAAATGAGCCCCAACCCCGCTCTTTTCAGTCTCAGGCAGACCACAATTTTACCGAATCCTTATTTTATTTAGTTTCTTTATTATCAATTTTTATTTGGTTAAACTATTAATTTACAACTTTATATGATTATTTATTCATTTAATTTATTTCTATTTATGAATTTGTTTGTTTAGTTATGTATATCCTAGTTTTGATTAAGTACTTGATTTATCTGTTTTTACATTATTCATTTATCCATTTACTTATTTATTTATTTGATGATTAATCATGTGGCACTTTTTTATATAAAACAAGATTGTTTTTTGCTTTTGTTTGCGTTTGTTTTTTTATTTTTATTTTTTTTTTTAATTTTTTTTTGTTTCTTTTTGTTTTTTTTATAAGATTGTTTTCAAATTTTTTTTTCTATCACAAGGATATGAGATATCACAGAATACAATTCATTAATTAACAACACAAAACAGAAAAATAAGATCACTGAACAATTCTATCTTTTCTAAATTACTTACAGTACTGTATTAAAGGAAGAAGATTACATTTCAGAAAGAGAAAACAGTAATAACATGGTCATTAATTAAATTTAAACACTTCGTTTATAACATTTATGTAACAGAGGATTGTAAACATAAATAGGTTAGCTGGGCATAGTGTGTTTGAATTGTTTTACCTTACTCATATATAATTCAGTAAATTGCCATAAAGTTTTTTCCCGTGTTTCTTATTATAGGCTTTGAAACTAGCACTGAGGTAGTTCCCTTTGTACTCAGTTTCTACACCTTGCATATTCGAATCTGAGAAAGGTTAGGTTTGGTGAGTTTAGGCGTTTGTTATGCCTTGCATATACGATCAACTGCATATCCACAAAAAAAAAATCCTTCTAAATGAAACTATTTTCACTTCCAAAATCACGGGAACTACCTCAACGCTAGTTTTACCTAGATAACTTTCAGTTCATCCATAGACGTATAGCCAAGGTGGGGGGAGGGAGACAAGCGGGTGCAATTATATGCCATTACCATTTCTACAATTTAATAGGACACTGTAGTTACTTTGTTGAAATAACCTGAGACGTATTGAAGATTCGATTGCAAAACTGAAACAGGAACACGAAACGAATAGGGTAATTTGATAACTTGAAGTAAGCCTAGGCCTATTTGTTTCTTCTGTATTTGATGCGCATTCGATAAACACACACAAATCTGATCCTTTTTTAAGATAAATTGCTGGCAGTGAGGAAATCGTACACGCATTGAAGTTTCCGAAATAAACATAATTAAATAACGTTATCGCGCTTTAATACATTGCAGTGAGGTTATTAATATGCATCAAGTGTAACCACCTACGAAATATTATCGTTATTTCTAATTTTTTGTGCCAAAATCAATCCAAAACACTCATATTCCACTAGACATACATTGGCCTTTCTATATCCCATATTGCTTCTGCCCTAGATCAGCTGATCGAACTCTGGTGCCACTATCCAGCAAGCCTTGCCCCTTCTATCTATTTTATGTTCGAAGGCTACATCACTCTACTCACCGGTAACCATGACAACAGCAGTTCAACCAATAAGATACCTGGTTAGGGGAGTGTTTAAACTTGACTAGAACGCCCGAGGGGAGCTGAATTTGGAGACGTCCTACTCACCGCTGACAACTGTACTGCTTATAGTCACAGCTGGTTTCGGCTGTATCGGGAAGATCTCTCTTTCTCTCTTCTTGGTTTTAGAAAACTGAGTCACGTGTTGTTAGTTTTCTCTCCCTGCGTAAAAGTTTTCATTTATGTTGTTAGATTTTCTCTTATTTGCGGGTGTTCCTGTGATTTTTTTTTCTTTTGTGTTACGAGATGTATTTATTTATACAGTATTTTAAATATATCGAAAGTTTAGAAACAAATGCAGATTTATCTCTAGCTTCTTCTAGTAGCAGTTGTTCAGAATGTTGTGACCTAATTGATCGGTTTGCGAAGAAAGAGGATCGTGGAGTTAATTTGCTGTAAAATTAGACTATGTAATAATAATGAGCAAGCTCCAGATTCTTAGCTTCGAATCAATTTCGTTGCTATCTCATTACACTCGAAATATTGCTTTTTTATTCGTTTTATGTAGCTTTTATTTTTTATTTTAGTAGGTTATTTTACGACGCTTTATCAACAGCTTTGGTTATTTAGCGTCTGAATGAGATGAAGATGATAATGCCGGTGAAATGAGTCCGGGGTCCAACACCGTAAGTTACCCAGCATTTGCTCGTATTCGGTTGAGGGAAAACCCCGGAAAAAACCTCAACCAGGTAACTTGTCCCGACCGGGAATCGAACCCGGGCCACCTGTTTCGCGGCTAGACGTGCTAACCGTTACTCCACAGGCGTGGACGTTTTATGTAGCAAAGAGCAACATTCTTAAATTCAATATGACCTAAAAAGACCTAATTCGTAGGTTAGGACTTAAAGTGTCCTAAAGAGAGGCAATCTTTACCAAGTCGTAATATATTAACAGTATGTTGTTTATTTTTATTTTTTCCCCCTGTAAAATCATATAAATTCCTAAACATAAGATTTAAAGTCCTAAAACATAAATTGGAAAAACTAATTTTGGTTTCTTAAAACCTATAAATTTTGCGCTAGGTAATGAGGTACGTCACAGGCCTTATATTTTTATATTCTCATCAGTCACGTATTCGCCTCCTCAACTTTCAAACCCACCGTCCGCTACAGCATAATTGTTACTGTCACTATATTCATTAAGACGGTTCCCACAACCACCTTCATTACAATCAATTGATCATTATCATAGTCATTTCCATCACTATTACCAACATCATCACTTCACTTGATCAGCGCCTTATCACAAACGCCATTATATTAACATCACCTTCATCAGAAGCACAAGCAAAATATTTTCAGTCTCTTCCTTCCACATAAATAATAAACTCTCACATCTTCAGTCGGTTCCCCTCTTACAGTGCACTATTCCAGTGAAGTTATAACTAGGGAGCGGATTTTTATGTGCTAAAAGTTTAAATATATTTATTTTTTATGTGCTAAAAGGTACAAAAATATTTGCTAAAATAATTTTTTTTTAAATATGACAAAAATACCTTACATAGCTTGAAAAAAAAAACCATTCACACTTGAGTGCTAGTAGTTGGCCGAGAATTGCAGTGAACAACAAAGGTCATCTCCAAATTCTCCATCACAAATGCATGCCGATTATCTCTGAACAACAGCTTATACTGTGAAAACGATCTTTCCATATCACAGGACGTCAGACGTGCATATTTAAAAAGAGGAATGTCACAAACACAAACACCGTCAGTTTTACCTACAGGCACAACCTCCAATACTTGAGCAACTTCACACATTTTTTTATATCCACTGTTTTTCCCAAACACATTCTGGAATTTGTCCCTCAGTAATTGTGCTTCTGAACCTGGTAGCGAGTCTAGTTCAATTTCCATGGCACGCACTTCCCTGTTTCAGACAACAGGTTTTTGGATGTTTCGAGTTTTTTATGGTGTCACACAAAAAGCTTAGATTTGCTAGTAGGAAAGCCAAATCGTTTTTTAAACAACTATCTTTCAGTATATCTTGAAGGATATCGATTGATGAAGCCCGGTAACAAGGAATCACAACAAGACATATTGCCTTACTTGATGGACATGAGCGAGAGGGGAGAGATTTGTTTAAATTAAATAATATTCATTCCTGAGCTCTTATCTGTTGTGTTGCACAAACAAAGCGTGGAATGAAATCATCTTCAGCGACAATAAACATTCCAAATTATGTGTTGCAAGATCTCTCCTCCTTGTCCATGTTAATTTATTCTCTAATAATAACACTGATATGCTGCCTAGCAGTTCTCAGAACTTGAGGCGATACTATTACAAAAATGAAACAGCGCTTAGAAACACGAAGCAACCAAGAATTATTAAAAAGATAACGTACTTTTGAGTGACATAATTGATTTAGTTTTCAAATGTTTAAAAGTTCTTGTAAAAAATTATTTAAATAAATAAAACTCCAAGATTTATGTGCTTATAATAGATTTCCTGAAAATATGTATTTACATAATTTTTTTGTGAAAATATGTGTTTTTATGTGAAATAAAATTCGGGTTTTAAACTTGAAACTTCATGTTCGGAATTTTTAACTTTGTTAATTTTGTTTTATCACACGCAAGAAAAATATTCAATTACATAGGAATCCGCTCCGAATGTCAAGTTTCAAGTTTAAAACCCGAATTTTATTTCACATAAAAACACATATTTTCAGGAAATATATTATAAACACATAAATCTTGGAATTTTTTTTACTTAAATAATTTTTCACAAGAACTTTTAAATATTTTAAAACTAAATCAATTATATCACTCAGAAATACGTTACCTTTTTAAGAATTCTTGGTTGCTTCGTGTTTCTATGGGCTGTGTGGTGTATCCGTGATCCATTTTTGTAATAGTATCGCCTCAAGTTCTGAGAACTGCTAGGCAGCATATCATTGTTATTATATGAGAATAAATTATCATGGACAAGGAGGAGAGATTTTGCAGCACATAATTAGGAATGTTTATTGTTGCTGAAGATGATTTCATTCCGCGCTTTGTTTGTGAAACACAACGGATAAGAGTTCGGGTATAAACATTATTTAATTTAAACAAATCTCTCGTCTCTCGTTCATGCCTATGAAGTGAGGAAATACATCTTGTGATTCCCCGTCATCGGACCATAAGCATAAGCTACGTAGTGTAGACGTGGTGGCGTCGCTATAGGAAGCTTTTCTCTGACACAGTCAGTAGCTAGAAACATTTTTTACGTTAAGACGTGTGTATATTAGCCTCTTAAGATGCCAAAAATCAAATCGAGTTTAAGATCGCGTATACAGCAACATGTAGATGAATTTAAAAACATTTTTACTACCGACGGAAAAGTGTTATTTTGCCAACCATGTGGTAAATCAGTAAGTGCAGATCAGAGCTCTCAGGTAACCCAACATTTGTCTGGAAACAAGCACATTGCCGCTGCTTCACGTGTGCATTCACGGCAAAACAGTGGATATAAAAAATGTGAAAAGTTGCTCAAGTATTAGAGGATGTGCCTGTAGGTGAAATTGACGGTGTAGGTGTTTGTGACATTCCTCTTTTTAAATATGCTCGTCTGACGTCCTGTGATGTGGAAAGATCGTTTTCACAGTATAAGTCGTTGTTCAGAGATAATGGGCATGCATTTGTGATGGAGAGTTTGGAAATGACCTTTGTTGTTCACTGCATTTCTCGGACAACTACTAGCACTCAAGTGTGATTGGTGAGTACCTAGTAACATTTTTTTTTCAAGCTAAGTAAAGTATTTTTGTCATATTTAAAAATATATATATTTTTTATTTTTAGTAAATGTTTTCGTACTTTTTAGCACATAAAAATAAATATATTTAAATTTTTAGCACATAAAAATCCGCTCCCTAGACTTATAACTTCTTTGTCAGTATCAGGTTATATGCAGCTAACGCTAATTACTTATTAGACAACGCCAGCCACCGGCGTGGCTCAGTCGGTAAGGCGCTTGCCTGCCGGTCTGAAGTTGCGTTCGGGCGCGGGTTCAATTCCCGCTTGGGCTGATTACCTGGTTGGGTTTTTTCCGAGGTTTTCCCCAGCCGAAATGTGAATGCAAGGTAATCTATGGCGAATCTTCGGCCTCATCTCGCCAAATATCATCTGGCTATCATCAATCTCATCGACGCTATATAACCTAGTAGTTGATACAGCGTTGTTAAATAACCAACTAAAATAAAATAAAAAAGATAACGCCTATCGCTTATTCACTTCCAAGTAAATTACGCAAAACTCCACAGATGGTAGCATGTGTGCGCTTTGGAATGTGCAGCATCTAGCGGAGATTTCTTGAACTTAATGTCAAGATTATTTTTATCACATGTATGTAAAACAAAGACGTACAAAAATCATCACCAATATAAACTCGACAATGATCGTGAGGATTATGCAGCTCCGAAAAGTTACTGAAATTATTTATATAGGTAAGACGACATATTTCTTGTGTTAACAATTATATTTGTATAGAGAACCAGATTTCGGGTGTGTCGGCCATCCTTACGATCTTCTCTTTCCTCTAAGGAATAAAGAATATTGTATGTTTTTGAAAGTGGAATGACAGATACTGTTTGTGGCTTTAATGTCACTATCCAATGAAGGATGTATTGATTATTCGTCCAAAATTATCAATAATGATAATTTCTTGTTTGTAATTGCCCCTGTTTTCCGGAACTATTTTGACGTTTCGTGTCTTAGGATTCGTACATATGTAACTTACACGCTTTACAGATCAGTGCCTGATTTATATTTTAGTTTCAGTAATATTGTAACGTGTATAACTGTTAACATTTTCGTACATATCAACAATGATATAAAGCTGTTATGCAAGAAGATTTTTTGCGTGCACTTCGTAAAAATCATAAGAGAGCAGAAATGTAGGCGCGTATTAAGTTAAAAATTGATTTAAATTTGTATCTGAATTAAGCAGAAGGAACTATAATATGTAATACAGTATTACTCGCAATGTAACGAAGGAACCACGTTGTTGCAAAACTGGTAAAAGAAAAATAATTCTGCGTTATCGCCTTGAAATTACGTTTCCACCCATACCAATGGCATTAAGTATTGAGATGCACGCATAGACCGTCTTGAAAAAGATTTAAAATTTAAATTATGGTTTATTTAACGACGCTCGCAACTGTTGAGGTTATATCAGCGTCGCTGGTGTGCCGAAATTTTGTCTCGAAGAAGTTCTTTTACATGAGAAGTTTTTTTTTTATCCTTCAAAGCTTCACGACTAAATACACAATAGACATCTAACTGACACATGCTGGCCATTGTAATTTTACGCAGCAACTAATTAATTATGCATAACTTAGCATATTTTTGTGTAAACTTTTCAAGCGTGATTAGAACTTCCCAGATCTCATATTACATGACACTGTATCACTAATTATTTATTTCAATTCGCATAGAACATAAGAAAAGTTTATTTCGAATAATATGAATTTGTGATATTTTTTAAATTGAGTTTCTCTTTTTTTTTTTTTTTGGTAAAAGTTCTTATATTTCTTCTGCATACTACACGGATCGATTTAATTCCTTATGTGAACAAAATTGATCGATGTCCGGTTATGTTAATAGGGGTTGAATAATATATATTAATCTTAAGTTCATTAACTTCGGGTTAAAATTTTAACTCTTTCTTGCGGCTAAAGGCTGCTTCACAATAAACCGGGAACGGGAACGGCAACGAGAACGGAAATCTTGTTAAAATAAATGTATTTAAACAAGATTTCCGTTCTCGTTCTCGTTTCCGTTCCCGGTTTATCGTGAACCAGCCTTAATGCGTTTCACCAAGCCTTTCTGGCAGAGTTAGCTAACACCACTATAGTCCTCGAAGGAGAGAAGAAAAGTGGTAATCTAGAAGACCATGACCGACCAAGAATTTGTGTTTATGAACGCACCTTGTTGCGCGTTTCTTTTGTTTTCTTCCACAGCTTCATTAGTCCACCCATAACAGCGACCAAGGAAAAATGGAAGAGGTTAGGAAGAGAGACAGAAGCTCATATTTTTCGGCAATAGAAAAAGCTTTGCTGATTGAATTATTAACTGAATATAAAGACAGCGTAGAATGCAATAAGACTGATTGATTAAAAATAAAGGAAATGAATGAGGCGTAGGAAAGCATTGCAGAAGAATTCAATAGCGTTTCCCACGTTACCGTCAGAATCAGCAAACAACTAAAACTCTAGGAAAATAGTCGAATGATTTGATAGAAGTCATGAATAACCAGGCTTCGAGACTTCGGACCCAATAGAGTAGTTCAGTGGGAAATCCGCATAACGGCGTAGTGGTAAAGTGTACAGTGGGTAGGGGTACTGTATAATGAATGCCAAAAAATAGCCTACGCAAAGAAAAACGCTCTGGATTTGAAGGTTCAGACGAATAATTTGGTTTTCATACAAACCTATTTTCAAACTGTGTCTGAAATTATTACACGGTTAGAAAAGTCAGAGCAAGAGATGCCGGAAGCCTTCAAATTAATTGAGGAAATGACACAGAGAATTAATGAGACACCGAGTACACCGGTTACTGAACGTGTAAAACAGAAGTGGAAATCAATTTTATGTAAAAATAACGGATATGGAACATTGTGTAATATAAACAGCAAATTACTGGACATAGAGTCACCCGAGAATGAAGGACTGTCTCTTAGAGACTGCAATGATGATAGGCTTTTTCGTTTTGCTCCTATCACGTCATGCGACGTAAAGCGCAGCTTTTCACAGCAAAAACTGTGTTTGGCAGATAACCGAAAAAGATTTACGTTTGAGACACTGAAAATGTATCTTGTAGTACATTGCAATTCGGTACAGTAACTGCACTTCCTAAAGACGACCAAATTATTTATTTATTTATTTATTTATTTATTTATTTATTTATTTATTTATTTATTTTATTTTATTTTATTTTATTTATTTATTTATTTATTTATTTATTTATTTATTTATTTATTTATTTATTTATTTATTTATTTATTTATTTATTTATTTATTTATTTATTTATTTATTTATTTATTTATTTATTTATTTATTTATTTATTTATTTATTTATTTATTTATTTATTTATTTATTTATTTATTTATTTATTTATTTATTTATTTATTTATTTATTTATTTATTTATTTATTTATTTATTTATTTATTTATTTATTTATTTATTTATTTATTTATTTATTTATTTATTTATTTATTTATTTATTTATTTATTTATTTATTTATTTATTTATTTATTTATTTATTTATTTATTTATTTATTCTGGTGTAGTTAAGGCCATCAGGCCTTCTCTTCCAAAAACACCAGGAATACATATACAATAACAGAAATAAAAAGGAAAAAAACACTATAAACGAAGTAAAGTCACACAAAAATATACACAGATTGCAGTCACACAAACTTTAAATGAGTGATTAAGTATAATTAATTGTATCCTAATTAACTAACATAAACAAGAAACTTGCGATTTTAATCTGGAGTAAAAAAAACACAAATCAACACTTCTAGCAATATCTAAAAAGCATTAAACAAGACAAAATTTTCCAATTTAATTTTGAATTGTGATAAAGTCCGGCAGTCCCTGACATCATTAGGTAGCGAATTCCAGAGACGAGGTATTTCTACAGTGTAGGAGGATGAGTATAGAGACGTTCTATGATGAGGGATAGAAAGAAGTGCTTGATATCGGTTTCGAAGAGTTGTAAGAAATTGAAAGCGCGATAAGAGATAATTCGGAGTAGAAGTATGCATGTTTCTAAATAGAAGAGACAGTGAATGTATTGTTCTTCGTTCCTTCAGACGCACCCATGAAAGTAACTGGAGGGAAGGTGTTATACGGTCAAATTTACGAGTATTGCAGATGAATCGTATGCACACATTATGAACACGTTGTAGTCTCACAGCTAAGAGTGAACTTACATTAGTTAGTAAGGAATCGCAATAATCAAAATGGGGCATTACAAGCGTCTGAATAAGATTCTTTTTTAGACTAAGTGGTAGAAATTCTTTCATATGAAACAAAGAGTGAAGTTGAGAAAATATTTTTTTGCAAGTGTGTGTTACTTGGGTGTTCCAATTCAGACCGCTATCCATAAAAATGCCAAGATTTTTAACTGTTTCACTGTATTTAACAATAATCCCATTCAATGTTATATGTGGCATAGTACCACTATCAAGAGTACTTCGTAGACGATTATGTCCCATTACGATTGCTTGCGATTTCTCTGGATTTAACCTTAATCCAAATTTGTGTGACCACAGTGAAATCGAATTTAAGTCTTCGTTTATTTTATTTACTGCGTCACTAGTCTCGTCAGGGTGGAAATGCAAATAGGATAAATGAAAAAATTAAAATTGTTACATGTACATTTCCTCCATAACACTGTGTATAATTAAACACAAATGCTTATAAAAGACAGGAGAATAAATGCTTTTCACATTCTTTTGATGTGTAACGTATATTTACTTTCAGAATGTACATATGTGTGTGTTTCCCCATACTACCGTACTCTACTCTAAACAGCAACGTTGTTACCTCAACACATCTCTACCTTTCGCTACCTGCAGCGAGTCAACTACCTATAGTACATGCACAGTAAGCTTATTGTATCGGGTCCCAAGTCTCGAAGCCTGTGAATAACACGTGGGCCTTGTTCAGCGGAAGGAAACTTTACGTACCTTAGCCTCATTGGTGCTATAGCTGCAGAAACGTTGGAGACAATTCTACTAAGAATAGCTTTTGAAACTCCAACATTGTTTCCAATCATTATATGAGGAACATCGTTTCAAATCGTATTAAGTCCACTGGTGGACAAAATTGAGTTTGATACATTTTCGTATAGTTTCGGATGCGCTCTTTCAAGCTGTGAACTCTGATTGTATCAAATCGTATTCGCTAACAGTGTAAATGACTGCTTAAAACTAGCGGTTGTTTCAAATCGTATTCAGTCCTTTATAGTGTCTGTTTCATATCGTATTACATCCAATATTCATGTTATAGAATTGGTATAACTGAAATTAATTAATTACTTTCTTATGTTAGCTATATGTATTTACAATCTGGCCCACTTTTCTCGACAATGCTACACATTCAATACGGACAGCACAGTCTTTTTCTCGTGAGCTGTGTGTAATGGAAGTTGTTTCCAGTTTGGAACAAGAAACTGTTGTAGGTTGTAGTTCAGGACGACGCCGAAAGAAGTAAAAGCAAGCAAACCATGCATATAAACTGAAATCTGAGGCAAGGTACGTAAAGAATAGATTTTAATGAAGAATGCAGGGATTATGAGAATCAGTACAAACATTTATCACACCCCGGCAATATTTTAACGAATGTAGAAATCCTATAATGTTCATTTAATTTAATACAATACTAAGTCAACATTCAAATCTTCAGGTCTTCACCTCATTCTTACGCATCAGGGTATTTACCAATTCATAGGCATGGGGTTGATGTCGGAGAAGGGAAAATGGGCTGAAATCTACCCTCGAATTTTTAAAATGTAAAATTACTGTTACATTTCGTTCTATGACCCATAGTAACTTATGGCAGAAAGGAATAGTTAAAAAAAAAAAGGCTGCTTATTTCAATTGTGTGAAGCTTTAGATTTCTATGGTATCATTATCGATGCAGTTACTATGGTAACTGGCAATGAGGATGATGGTAGAATGGCTACTTCTGGCTCCTTAGAAGAAGAAGGATGATTCGAAAAAATGTGAAAAAGAATTAAACACCATGAATCCAGCCGGATGGATGTTATGAACGCCCTGTAGGCCTCCATAAAATTTGTTTAATGTATATATTTATTTTTTAAATAATGTTTTATTTAATAATAACAATAATAATGGTTTTTATGCATTCATTTTCTCGTTAAAGACATTTGACAGCAGGAAGAAGTTATAAACACTCTGTATAACCTATCAAAATATTTAATGTGGAAATTATTATTTTATATTAGCAAATAATATTATTCTTTAATAATAACAATAATGATTGGTTATTTTATGTATTTGCCTCATTAAGAATTTTTAATTACGAACATCTGTACAATTATTGGATCAAAATGTAGTATGTCCAACACATTTTCCTTCAATTTCAAGAACACAATTGAAAGGTGATTTAATTTTTTCAAGATCCTTGAAGTATTCCTCAAGCATAATAACTTCACTTTTTTCATTTTATGAAAAAATTACTCGGATTAGGAGTAATCAGTTTTTCGTTATTCCTGTAAAATTTTGTTTCTTGGACATAATATGATTTGAAACGATGCTTCTCATATATCAAAAGACCCTGTGGCATAAAATCTTAATGTTAATAGTACCTGCAGCAAAAGAGAGAGAGAGAGAGAGAGAGAGAGAGAGAGAGCCCTGTTTCTCTCCGTTGTGTATTCTAACCTCTCGTGAATTTCATCGACAATCTTACTGATCACGGCTTTCAATAATTTATATCTCCTTACAAATTTTTCGTCAAGTATATTTTGAAAATCATTTCTCAGAGGTCTCTCTATGCTAGAAAAACCATTTAACATATTATCTAAATAGAACAATTCTGCGTCCAAACATTATTTTGTTTTTAGCCCCGAGTTAGACATTTAACACACTGAAAGCAGGTGTTAAATTAAGTCTAAGGTTAACCACGTGTTAAAACTAACTTCTTTTGATGAAACAGAATTTCAGTCAAATCCAAGTTAAAGTTGTATAACACGAGGTTAAGTTTTAACCCCTGTTGATGAAACAGGACCTGAATGTTTTAGCTGAAGAACACCGGCACACCTACTGTCCGCATTTCACAAGAAGATCCGAGCAAGGAATGCGAGTTTCTCCCCCACTCTTATAAGCTATCCCCGACACGGAACCGACCGGCCATTCACTGAGCCTTGTTTGTCCCAGCCGGCCAATGACACCACTTCCATCCACCTGCTCCTTCCAGAACGCCGAGTTACTAGCTTACTCTCTCCTCTTACCCCGCAAGGACCATACTCCCCTCGCAGGGATCCTCTCGTGAAATTCGGACAGTACTGTAGTGTACAGAGAAGGGTGTATTTTATAGGAAACTGCAGTAAGATTAAATGGCCACCTATGACTAAATAATGAACTGACTGCCATAGAAAGAAATAGAGCGACAATAAAGACTGTAAAAGGCAAAATGCCAAACACCACTTTTTTGTACAGAGGAAACTAGGAAGTCGATTTATGTGAAAATATCGAAGTCGGTCTTTTTGTAGAGTAAATTTATTTCTCTTATTCTTCGTATAAGAATCAGACTAATTCCTCTTCCTCAGACGAGATCCGTATTCAGATATTCTGTTCGGTCTGTCTGTTGAGAAAGTAACATACAGTAGATTCTCGAAAACTTCACTTTCCAATAAATTAAAAACTATAAGAATAATGTAACACTGCACTTATTATATCTAACCTAAATTTACTACTCGTATTTGTGTAAGTTCGGCGGCCGGGTAGCTCAGTTGGTTGAGCAACTGGCTACGGACTGGAAGGTCCGGGGTTCGATCCCGAGTGGCGACAGGATTTTTCTCGTTGCCGAGCTTTCAGAACGGCCCCGAGGTTCACTCATAAGCAAACGTTCTGAGGGGGGCAGATAAAAAAGTTACTTTTTTTCTTCCACCATTTTAATGTCAAAAGAAGTGCTTATACAAATTTTGGCCACTCGACCGCAATTGTGAGGCCGTCCAGGAAGTGATTTTCCCTGGGGCCGTTTATAGAAAAAAGCACAATTACATAGAAATATTTATTGAAACAGATACAACAATTGTTGTGCTATATCTCACTGGAATTGAGACATTTGTCATACCATAGGATCAATTTTTGTGTCGTAGAAGTCAGCCGCCTCAGATCTGAACCAGCGTTTGACTGCGTCTGCACCTATCTCTGTCGATCCCATGATATGAGAACTGTCTGAATTCCGATGGAAAATTTGTTGAAAGGTAGCTCAACAATTGCTGTGTCTGTTCCAATAAATTTATCCAATGAAATTTTGTTTTTTTTTTTCTGTTAGCGGTCCCTGGTAAACTTATTTTTTACTGCCCTCGTAATTGCGGTCGAGTGGCCAAAATTTATATAAAAACTTCTTTTGACATTATTAACATGGTGGAAGAAAAATATTTAACTTTTTTATCTGTACCCATCAGAACGTTTGCTTGTCAGCCTCCTATAAAATTGAGTACCGGATCTTTCCCGAGGGGTAAAAGGCGGTCGGAGCGTGGTGCCGACCACACCACCTCATTCCTCATTCTAGTGCCGAGGTCATGGAAAGGATGGGGCTCTACCTCCATGCCCCCCAAGTGCCTTCATGGCATGTGACGGGGATACCTTTTTTATTTGTGTAAGTTCTTTATTTAATGTTTCTTACACGCGAATAAAAATGTCTGGTGTCATTTATTTGTCCAAGAAGGACGCAGTGCTTTTACTAGCAATGACATTTTATCTTCAGACTGGGACAGAAACCAAAATAATGAAGCCATAAATCGTATTATGTTTCTAGTCGAAAATGCATCGCTCTTTGCTGGGACATCAAGTTCACATGCCTTACCAAGTTTCGTAAGAGCGTTAACATTGTAAACAATTCAGCATCAACAGCTGAGAATTCCCAGATGTGTGCACATGTACAGTGAGTGAATGGATGACATCACCACTTGGATTACCGAATATCCTGTCTCATCGCACAGGAAGTCTTCTCATAATATGCCGCGTCTGTGGCTCGAGCCATTACGCTGACCTTTCATCCAGGCGGCCCGGGTTCGATTCCCAGCCAGGTCGTGATGGAATTTGTGGTGGACAAAGCAGAAGTTGCTGAGGGTTTTTCTCGGGTACTCCCGATTCTCTCTTACATTCCACCAACACTTTCCACCTTCCTCCTCATTTCATCTATCATCCGCAATATTGAAAATAAGCTAGAGTGAAGTCTGGGGATAGTACGGGTTTCCGATGCTGATAGGTATAGGAAGGGCTTGGGGCTCCGGGCCTCTGGGGCTTATCAGGCTTATTGTGGACCTACAAACCGTAAATGGTACACTGGTTTGAGCAAGACTCTTCGCAAGCGGTTGCGATTTCATCCGTAGCGACTACAATTGCTGCAAGCCCAAAAAGCAGAGAACAAAGTGCCACGAAGAAATTTCTGTATAAAGGGGAGAAGTGGGTACAGTGAGACAGGGAGAACAGTAAGACATTTTTTATTAGATGGTAAATTTTGATGTTGAAATGTTTGTAATAGTGGAGTTGTACGTTGCATGAGTAAAGTAACAGTATTTTCATACTCGATTTGATTCTAGTTATAAAGGTGAGTGATGAAAAAATAATTCGTAATTTTTCACTCTAGAAGTAAAATTTTGGCTTGTGTTTAATGAATTGGATATACAAATGAGATATAAATATGAATGTTTTGTTACCTAATACTATGGTATTTGACGTTATGTTTGGCTAAGTTCTGTCTTTCTTGTTTTGATTTTGAAGTGATGGCACCATTTTTAAACGAACTATGCATAAATGGAACAGTGAGACATGCCATTGAAAGGTACACTGAGACGTCTCACTGTTCCCATTTACCAATTATTTGCAAAAATAAACCTAATTATATTACATTTACCGGTAACTAACATTAAAAATGAACATACTAGTAACCAATGTAGGAACTATAGCTTAAAATAATGGATACATTACATTTTAATAGTTTCTTAAATAAAAAATTATTCACAAAATTTAAGAAAATATTAAAAAATAATAAAGAATTAAATTAAATTATTATAATTATAAGCTTTGTTGTCACCAAAATTCATTTTATTTTTTCGCAAAATTTGAAAAGTCATGGAAAATTCACTTTTCCAAATGTTTCAGATGTTTCAATGGTTTCGAAGTCAGACATCAAAATGATTCTAAATAAGTCTACAGAAGATGGCAAGATAAAGAGACAGCAAGCTTTCTTTTCTTTTGAAATAAATGTAAATCATTTCAATGTCCGTTAATAGACACTGTGGTGTCTCATTGTACCCTCCTGAATGGGAACAGTGAGACATTTGCATTTGTATATTATGTCCTTTATCTATTAACATTTCTGTTTATGTATTATTGTACTCCATGTTTTAATGTACATTTCTATTGCACTTGATTTTAAAAATACTTGAAATTTCACTTGCATACATATGTCTTAATATTTTGTGTCTCACTGTACCCACTACTCCCCTATGCAGTCTTTAATTGATAACGTTGATAAATTTATTCGTTCCGTTGTGTTTTCTGACGAAGCCACTTTTCATCTTTCTGGTAAGGTGAACAGACATAACCTCAGAATCTGGGGTCGGAAAATCCGCGTACCTACGTGGAACTCGATTATACTGTTCTCCAACCAGGAGATTAACCGTGAAAGGAATGTGCTTACTATTGCGTCATCTATTACAGCGAAGTAGATAGATAACATTACCGTTATAACGTCAGTTTAAAAAACATGCGATCTTCTGCATATGTTATTTCCTGTATGGAGCTATTAAAGGACCTGGAAATTAACCGTGATCTAATTTTGTAACTAGGGTAGTATAAATATGCGTGTATCAGTGTTATCGTTTGTGCTTTGAGAGTTAGCCAATGGAGATGCGGGTACCCACGTGTGTGACCTTATGACATCAACATTCATTCATAGCATAACCCCGCTGCGTCTCATTCCCCTGAGACTTTCTCTTGGTTGGAGTACAGTAGGCTTGATGTGTGCCTTGTTACCAAAGGGGGACACATTAAACATCTTTAAGATAAGAAATTAAACTTTTTGAGTTTCTCTTTCCATTGGTGCTATTTTCATGCACCTCAGATTCATAGAACGTAAATTACATGTGCTCGAAACAGTAATAGTAATATGCGTTACAATAGCGGTATGTTGACGTTTTCATGTTCGAGGTAAAGATTGAAAAAGCGAAACGTAGTTGAGCTTTTTTAATTTCCGAGAACATGAAAACAAACATACCGCTCGTGTATCGTACATTATTTTGTGCGAAGATCGTTTATTACATACCTGAAAGAGGAATTTATAATTAGTTGCAATGAAATCTCCATCTTGGTTTCTGTTCAATGACGGCAACTTTGGAAAACAAATATATCTATCTTCAACATTGTTGCTATAAAATATTTTGTGTCTACTATATTCCAGCAGGCCGTGATATACGTCTGTCTTCCCCCCCCCCCAGTCTATAAATGCGAACTTAAAACAAACGGTAAGGTTATGTAATGATTTATTTTTCATTTTAATATTTTAAGAATATTATTTATATAACATATTGCAGTAATAACATCGGCATCTGGAATCTTGTTGATTTTTTCACGGCTTCCTTAATGTTACTTGCATTACAAATGCAGTAACTTTTGTGGTGTTGTAGAGTTTACTTAATTTTTGCCAATATTTAAAAACAATAATTAACAGTGCAATTTAGGTGAAATTGCAGTGGTAAGTTTCCAATTCATAATTATTACTATGTTAAACGTCTCTAAAAATAATATGTTAAAAGCCTAAAGCAGTAAAATGAATATGGTGCTTAAGCGGTAAGAAGAGGGAAATTGTTATGTGTGTTACGTTGGGAATACTGAATGTGGTATTTCACACTTACCGCGTATTGGTTTTGTGCGGAAAGCAAGCAAATACGCACGATCTCGCACAAAGGTCTTTTGTAGGAGTTCTATATATAGTGTTAGTTGGAAAGTCGGGGGGAAAAATACCTTTGAGGAGACCGAGACGCAGATGGGAAGACAATATTAAAATGGATTTGTATGAGGTAGGATGTGATGGTGGGGACTGGATTAATCTTGCTCAGGATAGGGACCGATTGCAGGGTTATTTGAGGACGTTCTCTGAAAGCCGTTTGTAACTTATACATATAGTCATCAAAAGTACTTTCATTTCATTGAGGGCACAAGAAAGTTATTTTCAGTGTTTGTTTTTGTGATTCCATAGGATCTACGCAGATTAAATTAATATTCGATAGTACACCTCCCATCACCAATTCCAGGTGCCTGTTAGCTCTCCGGATATTAAACTTGTGCAGCTCCTCGTGTTTCACGACAGGGGAGGTTTGGGGTTGGATTACCAGAGTATCGAATTTTACACGAGTGGAAAAAAATTATAGCTATGGACTGCGATTATCTTGAGTTTAGAGTACATGTAAAATCGTTCAAACTCTTTTTATGTAATTCAAGCAACAAAACTAAAGTAATTCTGCGTGATGTCATCAATTTTGAACAATTAATGAAATATTTATTATTTATTACTTCCGTCCTAAAATGACATGACTACTCCTGAATAACACGTAAACGCAGCATACTGGATAGAGCATTCGTTTTTCTAGTCTGAGACTTTATTCAAATCCCGTTAATCTCAAGTTCCAAGTAAACAAAGCAACTGGTTCTGGTTTCCCCGGGTACTTCGAGTTTCCCCTCTCATCGCTTCCCACAGATAAAGCGTCGAAAATAACCTACTAATAAAAGCAAGAATTCGCTATTTTGAGAGGTGGCATTATTCATCAGAACAAGAAAACAAGTCTAGTAAACATGCGTTCTAAATTTAATATCTTCCGAGATATAGTATAAGTACTAGTTACCCAACATCATATTAAATGCTCAATGTAATTTCCATTTAAAAAGAACACTCAGTAATATGGACGGGGGTAGTAGTCAGAAATACAAGAAAAAAGTGTTATAATTTAACCTCGTAAGAAATAAGGGCTTTGAAATTGGGAATGCAAGAACAGCATATCTTGTAATGCAGGGCTGGGCACATTACTCGATTCTGAGAAATGAGCGCTGTGTGCTTTAAAGAGCGGTTCTTCCGAGCGCTGTGACGTATGCATACTGTACGTCATTCAGTGTCGGTGCAGTGGTGACTCTGCAGTATGATGGCGAACTTTGAAGACGGAGCTTCCGCTCATACACTAAAGCGGCCCCGCTACTCCCAGTGCTTTTAATGTATCATGGGAGGACGAGTTCTTTTTCGTAGAGAGCAGTGGATTAGCAAAGTGTTTAATTTGTCTTAAAACACTCCAACTGATTAAGAAGTTCAATATCCAACGGCATTATTCTTTACAGCATGCTACTGAATATGACAAATATGTTGGTAATGAACGCCATAAATTAATACAACTTAAAGAAAATGTTCCTCAGGTACATTATATTAGAGTATCTGTTTGATATTTATATTGCATTATAAGTTATTATACATTTAGTAATATTTAATTTTAAATTATACAAGTATTACGTTATATCATAGCATAGTATATTACAATTTATGATATATCATATATAATACCATATCATATCGTATCACATTATAATATCATACCATATATATCATATCATATTAGAATATTATAAAAAGTTACATATTATGTCATGTCATATTATATTGTATTATATTATATTATATTATATTATATTATATTATATTATATTATATTATATTATATTATATTATATTATATTATATTATATTAATAGGATGACAATAATGCACTTAGTGAATCGGCTATGAGAATTAGCTACAAAATTTTCCACGAAATTGCAAAGGAATTGAAAACATTCAACGAAGGTAACTTCATCAAACGATGTTTAATTATATTGGCATATGAACTCTGTCCACAGCAAGTAGGGGAAGTGGAAGCCATACGCCTGTCTCCTGGAACCGTGGTGAGGAGATTGCAGTATGTGCGTATGGGTTATGTAAATAAGCCTAATGATTTGTTTGTGTGCATAGAGCGAAGTTTATTCCATTAAATTAATAAGAGTGTTATAAAGTCTGTACTGCACAATGGATTGATGTAATATCCTTATAAACTATTATGTACTGACAGACTGAATGACTAGAACAACCGTGGGTCTTGTTACATTAATGCAGGGAAGGTAGCTGTAATGCGAGTCCGCCACTGCGTGAGCGTTCTGCTCTGGCTTGGAATTGAAGTGCCTTGCGGAGCGAGAGCAGCTCTAGCCGGCTAAATGGAGCCGCTCTCATGCCCGGCCCTGTTGTAATGTGAGATTTTTACTTGATACTTGTTGGGTGTACAACATCATATCGGAAATGGAGGAAACAAAAAGGTAGCAAATTGTGATTTCTAAGACGTAGGAAAGGAGCATGCTTTGAAATTAATGGAAATCACATTGAGCATCTCCTATTATCTTGAAGAAAATGTGCTGAATATTCGAAAGATATATAATTTTTCTTAGTGGTTTATTTTACCAAATGTTATGTTTATCTAGCGTCTGAATTATGTGGGATGATAATGCCAGCGAAATGAGTCCAGGGGCCATCGCAGAAAGTTACCCAGCATTTGCTCTTAATGTGTTGAGGGAAATCCTCGGAAAAGACCAGATAACTTGTCCCAACCACAACCAGGATTTGGACCCGGTCTCGCTTGTTTCAAGGTTAGGAAGGCTAATCGTTACTCCGCAGCGGTGGACTCGAAAGATATTAATTTTAGGACTCGTGTTTATTAGAATTCTTTGTCTTGTTTTGATGAACAGCCTACTATCACCACTTAGAATATTGAGTGATATTTTTTAAATGAAAATCACATTGAGCACATCTTATAATGTTGAAGAAAAAGTACTCATATCTCGGAAGATATTCATTTTAAGACTTCATGTTTATTAAACATTTTTTTCCTTGTTTTGATGAGAAGTATATTCCTCGAAGTATTGAATGTTTTTTTTAACAGCATATATATTTTATATGGTGTTACAAATTTTCATGGATGATGGCGAAGGGCACTTGTATCAATTTGAGATAAGGAACCATGGTTCGGAAATGAATGAGTCGAAAGCTATAAGCAAAAATAGTTGTGTGGAAATGGAAATGTAATTTGGCACCACGTGCCCTCCTTCCCTTAACTTTTGGTACAGTCGTGGAAAAATGGAATGGGCCGGATGTTTCCTACGTGGGTACTTGTTCCCGATACAATCTTTGAGCTTGTCTACTGTTCCCATTGGCTCAACAGTATTTCCAAGAACTAGTTCAATTAATCAAAGTGTGCCTCAGTGAAACGCACAGCAAAATCCGTATAGGTCAGTTTCTGTCAAATGCTTTTCCAATTAAGTGCCGGCTAAAGCAAAGAGATGTACTGTCACCTTTATTTTCTAACCTTGCTCCAAAGTATGCCAGTAGGAAAATCCAGGATAACAGAGAGGGTATTGAATTGAACGGGTTACATCAGCTGCTTGTCTATGCAGATGACGTGAAAAGTTAGGAGAAAATCCACAAACTATTAGAGAAAAACAGGGACATTTTACTTGAAGTAAGTAAAGAGATAGGTTTGGAAGTAAATCCCGAAAAGACAAAATACATGATTATGTTTCGTGATCAGAATATTGTAAGAAACGAAAATATAAAAATTGGAATTTTATCCTTTGAAGAGGTGGAAAAATTGAAATACCTTGAAAAAACAGTAACAAATGTAAATGATACTTGGGGAGGAAATTAAACTCAGAATGGATATGAGAAATGCCTTTTATTATTCGGTTGAGAAAATTTTGCCATCCAGTCTGCTCTCAAAAAATCTTAAACTTAGAATTTATAAAACATTGATATTACCGGTTGTACTGTATGGTTGGAAACTTGGACTCTCGCGTTGAGAGAGGAACAGAGGTTTAGGGTGTTTGAGAATAAGGTGCTTAGGAAAATATTTGGGACTAAGAGGAATGTAGTTACAGGAGAATGGAGAAAGTTACACAACGCAGAACTGCACGCATTGTATTCTTCACCTAACATATTTAGGAACATTAAATCAAGATGCTTGAGATGGGCAGGGCATGTAGCACTTATGGGTGAATCCAGAAATGAATATAGAATGTTAGTTGGGAGACCGGAGGGAATAAGGCCTTTGGGGAGGCCGAGACGTAGATGGAAGGATAATATAAAAATGGATTTGAGAGAGGTGGGATATGGTGATAGAGACTGAATTAATCTTGCTCAGGATAGGGACCGATGGCGGGCTTATGTGGCGGCGGCAATAAACCTCTGGGTTCCTTAAAAGCCGTATGTATGTATGTATGTATGTATGTATGTATGTATGTATGTATGTATGTATGTATGTATGTATGTATGTATGTATGTATGTATGTATGTATGTATGTATGTATGTATGTATGTATGTAAAAAAGTTATGTTTTATTTAACGACGCTCGCAACTGCAGAGGTTATATCAGCGTCGCCGGATGTGCCGGAATTTTGTCCCGCAGGAGTTCTTTTACATGCCAGTAAATCTACTGACATGAGCCTGTCGCATTTAAGCACACTTAAATGCCATCGACCTGGCCCGGGATCGAACCCGCAACCTTGGGCATAGAAGGCCAGCGCTATACCAACTTGCCAACCAGGTCGACTGTATGTATGTATGTATGTATGTATGTATGTATGTATGTGTGTATGTGTGTATGTATGTATGTATGCATGCATGTATGTATGTATGTAATCTACTCTTATTAACAATCACATACCATTGGCGATTGTTACACCAACTACCTACCAATGGCGGAATCAGTGACTGACCCCACGGAGTTTAGACTGTTTCTTCGGTAAAACTAGGTAAATTATATATTTTTGTTATCGTTATGATTTAAGGATCTTTTATATCAGTGACTCAGTTCTCCGACTCTAGAATAAACTAATGTTGCGTGAATAAGATGTCTCTTTTTGCACGTTTTTGAAATGTTATCTTGTATTATTAGTTCGTTTTATTCTATTACACTTTTACTACGTCACACTACTTTTGACCAATAAAACGGTGCGAAAGGACGTCTTTCAACCAATCATGGCTGCTTATCGCACAATTTTATCGCGTCCCTAGCATTTGTTTAATTTTATCGCGTCCCTAGCATTTGTTTATTTTTGTCACTACCCTAGCATTTGTTTCTTTGTTTGCCAACATTTCAAACTGCACTGGTCTGGACGTCAAAAACAGAAAATTACAAACCATTCCAGTCGATGCACAGCACTTTCAAATATGACTCGCATTGGCATTCAAGAACAAGAATTAATAAAGATCACTGGTCATAGCTATGCATCTTCCCTGAAACCGTATTTACAAATAAATGAAGAGCACCATTCGGAAATCCTGAATAAGTTGAGGGATACAT
Source organism: Periplaneta americana (assembly GCF_040183065.1). Classification (NCBI taxonomy): domain Eukaryota; kingdom Metazoa; phylum Arthropoda; class Insecta; order Blattodea; family Blattidae; genus Periplaneta; species Periplaneta americana. Next base: position 163,756,405 of record NC_091126.1, on the reverse strand, counting down.
CATGTACATCAACGAGTTCACTTCTTTTACGCACACGTCCAATATAAGATCAACTGAACCACCAACCACTAAAACATTCAAATTTGAAAATTGTACCTACTTTCAATAATTGTTTCTTTTAAAATTATTCATGTTTATTTTTTATTTCGTGTTCGTTAATTAAAACGTTTGTTTATTTCATCATCCCTAATTAAAACTTTTCAAACACTCGTTTATATTATTTAGGTTATGTTATAGCTTCTGTTATATGATATAATGAATAGTCACGTATCAGAGATTGTTTAATACTAAGATTTATTGAAAATCATCTGTAAAGTTACGTTGATTACTGGGATCGGGATAAATGAAGTTGAATGCAACTGTTTCAATAAAAATGAAACTGAATCAACAAAGCTTTCTTGACCAGTAACAGTCCACAGGGTTCAATGAAGATTCCATAGTTGGCACAACTGATAAGAAAACAACTATTCATAACACACTACTGCCATCTACTAGCGTAATATTTATAATGTTGAGATGGTATAAATTTGAAGACAGTTTTGTATTTTCGTAAGTCAATTAATATTTTATTGTATTGGAGTACTTCGTTACTTCTAATCTTTATATACTTTCTTGTAATCGTGTAATAGTCAATTACATCCCACTCGAGTTTTGGTTTTCTCTAGATAAATCAAAACCTCTAGTGAGATTACTGTTGATAATATTCCTAACAAGTATAAGTCGTAATTTTGAACTCCTCCAGATAAATCACTTGTGGCATTACAAATTTTCCATTTTTTTTTTCGTTTCGTAGTTCTCTGCCCAGTGGCAGGTCTTTCACTGCAAACCCGCATTCTCCAATCTTTCTTATTTTTCACCTTCGTTTCAGCCTCTGCACAATATGTATGTATGTATGTATGTATGTATGTATGTATGTATGTATGTATGTATGTATGTATGTATGTATGTATGTATGTATGTATGTATGTATGTTATGTTATGTTTTATGTTATGCTATGCTATGCTATGCTATGCAATGCTATGCTATATTTTATGTAATGTAATGTTATATATGTATGTATTTATTTATTCACACTGCAAATGGATATATATATATATTAATTTTTTATTTATTTTTATTTATTTATTTATTCATTCATTTATTTATTCATTCATTCATTTATTCATTTATTCATTCATTCAGTCATTCATTTATTGAACATAACAGGCAAAGCCCAATTGCGGTGGCAGTGGTTACTATTTACACTCAATGATACATGAGCCATGTAACCTAATTTTGACTATCATTTGTTATCTTCTTCTGTCCCGAACTCTTTTCCCGTTCTCCATTCCTTCCAGTAGACAGTTTCTTCCTAGAGCCAGTGATCCAGCGAAGCCTTACATATGCAGTCATGGTAAATATGCTTAGCAAAACGAGATGACTGACTTTTATTGAGATTAACTTCAATGAACTGTATACTACGGCGAAATTCAGACGAAATTTCAGCAAAACATGCAATAAAACGTCGTATTCGGCGTAGGGAGTGACACCTCTGCGGACCGGCGTTGACCTATCCCCTTTAATAATCCCAACGGCGAAACACCTAGCGAGGAATCGTCAAATCACTGGCTCGAAAATCGAAAAATCGAAAAATCGAAGGAGAATTGGGAGGAAAATTTAAAAGGTACGCAAAACGCGTCCTTGCAAGTGGGTTGGGGGCTGTACAAAACTAAATATGTGAGCTCCAAGCCTGTTGGCCACTAGTCTCACTCCGGGTTACGCTGCTCCCCTGAAGGAGCTCTAGAAAATTTTGAAGGGGAAGCCGAAATTCGACGTAACCTCTTAGGTACCACATACGCGAGGGGGGCTGAGATTGATCAATTGATCACGGAACGGGGCGAGGAGGATTTGGCTGGTGTTTGCCGTTAGGATGGCAAGACGCCGTCATCTGTTGTTCGATGACAAAGCAGGTGAAGGCCGTCGGAAGAAGCGCCGTGAAATCTAATCTGCAATTTGAGAGGTCCCTGTCCTTTCAATTTGCGACTTATTGAGTGACCTCGTATATTTAATAGACTATTAATATTATCTGAACTAGGACATACATCATTTATAATAAAGGTGGAATATATGGGGAAGGGGATATAGGTCCGTGGCCCATTTCTTATAGGGCTCATCCCGACATTTGTCTTACGCCTGAGGAAAACCACGGAATACCTTAGGCAGGATGAGTTGTCTCATATAAGAGACTAGCCAATTTGGCTATTATGTAGGAGGTCATGAGCCTTGTTGATTTGTCTCAATTTCGAGACCAGCCATTTGGCTATATGATGGCTCAATTGCGAAGAGGGGGGAGAGATGTAATTGTTAATTAATTTAGAGTTAATTAAGGAGATTCATGGGGATATGAGTGCAGGTCCGTGGCCCATTTCTTTTAGGGCTCATCCCGACATTTGTCTTAGCGCCTTAGGAAAACCACGGAAAAACCTTAGGCAGGATGAGTTGTCTCAATATCAGGGACTAGCCAGTTGGCTCTTAGGTAGAATGACTCTATGAATCGATGGATATATACTAGCCAATTGGCTCTATTATAGTTCCATCGATCAACAAAAGTAGATAATGTTAGGGAGGGATTTTGTTTAGCCCAGTTAAGACAAGGTCATTTTACAGCGGTTGCACTATCCAAGGAGTCTCATGAAGTTGAGTCGTGGCTACCAAAACCTGGGAGTAACGCCAGCCTCCCTGTCCTCCTGTCTCAATAGTATAGCTAATGGACCTATCTGGTGTCTACGCCGTAACCTAGGATCATACTGGCCGAGGCCAGATATGAGCGGGTTGGGGTTAGCACGAGCTTCCGCATACAGGTTCCTAGCCAGTCGAGCAATGAACTCGTCTATGGTTGGCAACTCTAGTTCATCATGGAACTTTCTTCTCTAGGCGACTCGGGGGAGATGGGTAATGAGTCGAATCACCTGGTTTTGGACAACTTGGAGTTTACGGAGATGGGACACTGCCGCAAACCCCCATGCGGGTGCGGCATAGGTAATGACAGAGCGAATGAGGGCCTTATACATGGTAAGTCCTACCCTCAGGTTGTCAGGAGTTAAGGCCGCCAGAATGGGATAGTGTCTATCAGCCCGTTGGCCTTACGAAGAAGGGATTGGATGTGATCTCGGAAGTTGAGATGAGAGTCCATAATGATCCCTAAATATTTAATTTGGTTCATCCACTGGCTGAACCAAAGACGTTATATATTATCACCTTGACTCACATGGGGCGCTGGTGTTCTGTCCAAAATTGAAACCTTTCTGAGCATGTTCACCCCGCCATGTTAATAGAAACAGTAGCGTTATACACATGACTAGCCCACACTGTTGAGCACTTTTGCTGTGTTGAGTAACTAAATTTCGTTAACTTTTGTGAATGAAACTTTTCATTAAGTTTATTAACATTTGAAGGGTCCACTGCAAGAATGATGGATGTCATTTAGAATACATTTTGCAGGAGAAGCAATTGAAAGTTTGAAATGCTTAGCGCTCAAAGCTTAACTGTGATTTTCCGATCATTACTGGACAATGACTATCAGTGTTAATGCCATATAACTCTGTATGTACATTCTATATGTCTTAAGTTATGCATTAACAGTCTTGGTTCATTTTCGACAAGAAAGTGACATCCATCATTCTTGCAGTGGTCTCTTCATTTGTCACAGAGCATATGCATAAATCTGGGCGAAACACTCGTTTCATTCATGTTTAGTTTTTAGGTTTTCATGTAATCCGTTATTTGCAATGCATTAGATTATGTTTTTGTAATCGATAGCATTCCCTTTATTAATTAAGAAATAACTCATAAATTTAATGTAAATTGGATGCCTTTGGCTATAATATATATCCAAATCCACATTATTATGCCCTGTGATCTAAAGGACCGGTATTGTACGTTAATATAATTTTCGATTCTCTAAAACCTAACAGTTGACCTATTTCAATCATATATTTATGTCTTGCGATCTAAAAGTAATATACAGTAGTGGCAAAAAAAAAAAAAAACCGACCCACCCTTGTAGCTGATACAAAAGAATCCTGTGCTGTGTATTGTGTCAAACTGTGTTAATTTCAATATGGATAATGAAGCCAGAGGTATGCACTGCTATTTAATGTAAAAATACGCAGTTATCTTTGCCGAATAGAGGTAGAAATGTAATATTGATGCCAGATGAAAATAAAACTCTCAAAGTTTTTTCGTCTGTAAGTTTGAGGCACTGAAGGAAACAAAAGACGGTAAGAATCGAACAAATGCAATAAATGTCATTGTTACAATTAATTATACAAGATGGATGTGTTTTGTGACTAGCAAAATTTGAATCTGTGACTCTGAAATCTGCTACAAGAGTCGGTCCGGTTTTTTTTGCCACTACTGTACAAGTACATTAATATTTTTTTTATTCTTTAACACCTAATAATATACTTATTATCATACAATTATACGTTCTATAATGTGTATTGTATGAATATATGTGCGTTTTTTTCCTTCTATTTAATGCTGTGACACATCAATGAAAAGTTTATTATGTTTATTTGGCCCTAGTACTACGTTAAGCCTCGAAAATTGCAATAGTTTGTCAAGTTATAATCATCGTATCTTTAAATTACGTGTTATATCTATTGTGTGTTCTTTCAATTAATTCATTCAATATTTAACATTTTGATCTAAAGTGATTTGATCGAAATGTATCTGATGAGACGTTTTTGTTTACATTCTCCTCTCGCAAGTCTTGCGGAGTGGAGTTGCTCACCCCGGCAGCGGAGCAGTGACCATTGGTACGGACCTATTATTTAGTCCTGACAGGTAGACGACGCGAAAGAGTGAAGTAATAGGAGTAGTGGGGAGAGCTCCGGAGTAGCGATAAGGGCGAACGGTCAGTAAAGGAAGCAGTACAGCTTAACTGTACGGTACTAGAAACATGCCGTTCTATCCTATGCATGACATCCGACCAGTCCGAAGGCAAGCGACTGACGCAAACACTCCTTGGCGTAACTAAATGGATTCACCTGACACAGGCGCACATTGCCGGCGACGTACTATACTCTTTGCAGCGTCGCAATACGTTGCATTTCGTATTCTTAAAACTAATGAACGTATCGAAAAACTTATTTGACAAAAGTTGTTCGCATTGTCTTGATCTATTACCTCTGTGAATTAATGTAATAGGTTCCCTTCCACCCTGTAAACTACTGCCAGGTAGGATCGAAGATCATTCGCGCGCTATTTCTTATACATCTCTGTCTTACGGGGAAGGAATTCCGTCATAAAATTTCGACCAGTGTATGGGATCGGTGCCTACCCAGCATCATGATGAATTTGGGGAGCTACGATAGGTAGCGAAATCCGGTTAGGAAAACCAGCTATAACGGCTTGGGGTAAACCACGTACGTTACCACCCGAGGTCTGCATCAGACGTTTTCGCTCGAGCGCCAAGTAGTTAATAGCATAATTCGATAGGTAGCGCACATGCGTGATGGGTAAAATTGTCACGAGCGATAAATCCTCGGACGGTTTAAGCCGAGCGTTAAACATTCGTTCTGTTACAGTGATGAACTGTGTAGTAACATCATAGATGTTTATAATTTCAAAACTTTGCAGTGTTTAACTAACCTCTCCATAGTACAACTACAAAACTTGCTTTAAAATGTAATATAAATGTAATAGGTAAATGTTTTTTTTTTCCACACAGGAGAGATTTTGTTTTTGCCACATGTGATAGATGTTATTGGATGTAAATGTAATTATTATAAACGAAGACAATCACGATAATGCAAGAACTGTATCAAGTATTCTAATAATAATAATAATAATAATAATAATAATAATAATAATAATAATAATAAGTGTATCAATCTTTTCGTCTGTAACAGTTGTGCAGCATGATTATTCGTTTTATTATATTTTCTGTGACGTTATCTCTGTACTAATATTGTTATCAATTTACTGCTATATCAATAATATTTTGTAAAACGTTTCTACATTGTGTCAGTATATAGGCGGAACACTATGTATGGATCTATCATATTATATATGTGGTAAATCAAATATTGAATAATTATTAATTAGCAATAATAGCTGTATATCGAAGTTTTTCATACTATTTTATTTACAACTTCATGTTCCTGTTTTAGTACGTTCCATTGACTGTTCTATTAAACGTTTGTCATAAACGCAGAAAATAAATCCTTATTTTTACCGTGTGAGCAAACCATATGTATATCTTATCTGTCGCCTTCCATACAAGATAAGACATGTCTTGTACTGTGCTTCTATTTATTACGAGCGTATCACGACCGATCGTATCTCACTCGAGGGTGCGACACTCGACCGAGTTCAAGCGAGCGATTTAACTCCAATGCAGCACTCCGGTTACCACCGTACTGGTTGAATTATTTTTCACCTCTGTTGAGGCATGTGGACGTGAGACCAGCAGTCGGCTGCCCTCCTTCGTCCTTTCTTGAGATGTCGCGTCACGGATTGATATACATGAGAGTTCTTCTTATGCTACAGGTGATCACTTCTGGCGATGATACACAGGAGATCGTGACGGAGGAGATAGAAGCTCAGCACGTTGAACCCGACACCGCGCTGCCTTGGGAGGTAAGTACTGGTCTGTTACGTCGTAGAAATCTAGACCACAGTTCTATCTTCGTGCCTTAATGAGATTTCAGACTTATATTGTGATTGGGTGTTGAAGAATAATTTTATTCAACATTTTGTATCTACCCCAAATCAGAACTTCCAGGTATTACAAACACTGTCTGTCTATTGAACAGCTTATGAATAGGGACCGGATTTTTATGTAATATCAAGGTCTGAAATATGTACATATTTATGTAAGAAAAATAAGCTGAATATGTACCAAAATATGTACAGTAAAATCATGAAAATATTTAATATAAATATCTGGCAGGTATAGGATAGGTAAGACTCTACAGTTGTGATTTCATAGAGCACCCGATGATTTTTTTACCGCACACTTGACACATTACTATTTTTCCATCTGTAGTGAAAGCTTCGTTCATCGCAATCCATGATTTTATTTTTGTCCTTAGGTTTGAATATACAGGGGCTATTTTAGTTTAAAGCAGTAGATAAACTCACTTGCACTTTATACTGTAAGTACTAAAACTAGAAAACTGAGTGAAATGAATGACACAACAGTACTGCAAGCACTGTTCCGCTTTACTGGATTAGGAGAAAATAAGAGGAGATGTGGGACACATGCATTTTTAGCTGCTCCCTGTAAGAAACAAAGTACCTACTGAAACCTCAAACTATAGGTATTTACAAACTGTTGTTTGAAAAGTGACATTCCTGTCTCATTCAGAAGGGTAGGATTATTCCAGCCGAGAACCATACCTTCTAATTCCTTGGAAAATCTCATATCAGTATAGGTCTACTAAATTTAAAGTAAAAAGGTCAAGCAATAACCTGAAAAGCTATTTATTTAAATCTTTCAACATCTTTCCAGTTTGTTCCTTTACTCCAGCTTCTTTTCAAAAGTCGGCTACATAATTGCGGCTCATGTCAAACTTGACACGGGTTTTCCCTGGAATGATTAGGAAGAGGGTGGGTAAGGTTGCAAATTCCATGGGAACGGCTTGTTAAGACATGAGCAAAATAATTATAATTCGAGACAAATCATGTCGTCCTTGTCCCACTCCACCGCATGAAGACAACGCTACTTTCTGAGTGATTTTTACAATACAAGGTAGTTGTATGAGAAAGATTGCCTTTCGTTCATTTATATTTACAGTGGGCGGTATGGGGTGAGTGCCTCTATTACTTCCTGGAACTAAGGACGTTATGTTTCTTCCCGAAATATATCCTTTCTTGGGTAGGTAAAAGGCTTTTTAAATCTGTGTATTTCAAATTGTAAACTTCCACAGCAGATTTTTTTTTCCTTTTAGAGAAGTAAAAATGAATAAAACCCCTAAATATGTAGATTTATGTAATATCAAGCCATAATATGTAATGTGGGGTAAATATGTAAAAATATGTAGTATCAAATATAATATATTAATGGTAATTACAAGATTCGCAAAGATTTGTTATTTATATACAGTTAGGTTGAAAGGAATATAATGTGTATTTACATAAAAATCTGGTCCCTACTTATGAAGACTAGAGCTCGGATTTCATTCCTTTACTGGCTATGTCTTTTGTAATACATTTAACATTATTTTGCAGAACTTTCATGTGAAACTTATGAGCAGACTTAGGATCCGGGACACTTTTGCAACTAATGTACGCACAACTTGACTATAGCGTTTCTTGAACATTGTAGACAGACATATTGTGAATGTAAAAAACGATGTCTATGTGCTTCGTTGTATTCTACTGTTAATAGTACAATCTAGTGACTGTGGAAAATGAAGTAGGTGTTCAGAAGTCAACATGATTAACTCCTTTTCCAAAGATTTTGAGATATAACAATTATGTATGCAGATGACACTACTTTCCTATGTTCTTCCTCTGCTCTAAATCAATTACATGCTCTCAACAGCGACACTCTATCACAGATGGCTTTATGGTTTGAATCTAATGGTTTCTTGCTTAATCAAGAAAAAACTATCAACATAACTTTCAGCCTAAATTATCTAATAAACAAGGACAACAGACTCAACTACACAAAATTTCTAGGACTTTTTATAGACTCCAGTTTAACATGGAATAAGCACATCGAATACATATGCACAAAGCTATCAAGAGTTTTATATTTGTTAAAGAAATTAACGACGTGCGTTTCTCAAAATTATTTAAGATGTGCCTACTTTTCTTTTTTTCAGTCGATAATCCGATATGCCCTAATTTTCTGGGAAAATGGAACCAAAATTGGAAGCGTCTTGATTTTACAAAAGAAACCCATTAGAATTTTATGTAAATCAAACAATCTGGAACATTGTCGGCCACTTTTCAGACAATCACGGATTTTAACAATCATAAATTTGTATGTATATATATATATATATATATATATATATATATATAATCTAGTACTTTACACTTGACAAAATATCGAAAATTACTCATTAATGGCCAATATACATGATCATGAAATTAGAAATAGTGAACAAATTAATATTCCATATTGTAATTACACAAGAGCAACACAAACTTTTTAATTATGGGGATGAAATTATATAATAAGCTCCCCAGTCAATATTTTAAATTACCAATCAATAGCTTCAAAACTAGATTTTACAATTGATTATTATATAATCCTTTTTATTCTGTTGCCGAGTTTTTCAACACAAATTTGTATGAAACTGTATTTTAGTAAATAAGTTTAATTGCAATTTAGTTAGTTTTCTTTAATTTAAAAGTTTCAAATTATTTCTTGGTTTCATTGTATTATTTAAATTTTACTGTTTCTTTTATTAGTGTTTTTTTAATGTATTTATATGTTTTTCAATGTATTCTGACGAAGCCTAAAACTGTATGTCTAATGGCTAAATAAATTGAATTGAATTGAATTCAAGGTTAAAGTTAAATACACATAATTAATTCTGTGATGTAGTCAAGAAGAATACTGCATTTTGCGGGCTTTTTACTGAACTATGGAGTTACGCACATTGGCCACTGAAAATATGGTCAATTTAATACATTGCCAACTTAGAAACTCTGAAATAACCAAAAGTGGATTTAATCATGTTGACTTTTGAACGCCTCAATAAGTTTTCATGTCCCTCGGCGACGTTGAAGGTGTTAACGTTACAATGAACAACCATGTACATAGGCCTACTCGTAGCTGTTCGAAAAAAAACTGTCCAATATGAATTGAAAATGTACTGTGATGACCTGAGTTCGTTTCGTAGGGACAGACGGAAGAATAGTGTACCTCTGATCACGAACCGGATTGTACACTAACGCACAGGTAAACAAAACTCAACGCGCCACCTCACTCCATCTGTACTTCGTTGCACTGTAACTTCACTTCATTCTTAAGTTATTTCGGATCCTAAGCCTGCTTATGAGTCAAAAATATAAATTAAATACAATTCCAAGTGAAATAAATCTATTCATTGCTTCACTGTCTTAAAAAGTACAATATAAATACAGAAATTAAATACACTTGTATATATGTGATCAGTTAGCGCACTCCAGAAGGAATGCTGACAATAACGGAAGAAGAAACACGGGCGCTAGAAAAAAGGCGAGTGGGGATAAAAAGAGAAACCAAGAGTCAGGAAGTGATAGGGAAGAAAGTAGTGAAAAGATTAAGGGTGCGAATGTAAGTGGAAATCTAGGATGTGAAAGTGAAAGCGTGGGGGGAATAAAAGAGGAATAGAAGAAGAGGTAAATAGAAAGAAAGACAGAGATAGAAATAAGGCAGAGACGAACAGTAAAGAAAGGTCAGAACCTGCGACAGCTGAGGATATAGCAGAGGTATCTGATATGTTTAAAAAAATGTGGGGATGTGATCAAAATGTGCAAGTAAAGTGAAATTGTAAATGATCGAGAAGTATAGGGGAGAGGGAAATTGTATAAGCTGATATGTAGAGATAAATATAAGTATTTATAGGAAGTGAGAATAATGAGAAAGGATTAGGTGTAAGTGGAATAGTGAGAAAGTGAAAGTGAGCGCAAATAGGAATGAGTGAAAATAGTGAAAAAGGGTTAAGAGAAGTGAACAAGTGACAGCATAAAATTAGTACTAACTTTTGAACGTTGGAACAGTAAATGAATATAAGAGAACGATAGGAGAAAAGGTCAAAGAACAAACAGGACAAATAATTTAATATGATAATTTATAGAGAAAAAGTGAAATTGGGATTTTAGTGAATAGTAGTTAGAGGAAAAAGGGTGTTTGAAAGACGTATATAATATTGGATATATTAGGTTTAATGAACAAAAGGAGAATAGCAAATGAAATGTAAGAGAAAAACTGAAGGGGAGATTGACCAAGTAACAAAAAAGGTACATAGTGTAATTGGGAGTATTGTGGAGACGTGTACTGCAAATAATGTGTTACTGTAATATGTTAATGGTGGCACCGGATACAGAAATGTGAGGTACACCATTACATGTAAAGAAGTGCTGTGACGAAATATATCCTATTATATATCATATATCATATCACATCACATCATATATCATATCATATATCATATAATATCATATATCATATCATATATAATATCACATCATATATGATATATCATATCATACATCATATCATATCATATCATATCATATCATATCATATCATATCATATATCATATCATATCATATCATATCATATCATATCATATCATATCATATCATATCATATCATATCATATCATAACATGTCATATCATATGTCATATAATATATCATATCATATCGTCGCCTGAATGCAAGAACTAGGTAACTTGATTTTTCATATTTTGTGACATTGCCTATTTACTTATTTATTGCACTAAGGAATATGTCTCGTTTTCTTTTACCTATTTGTTATATTGGAAAATAGATGTCGCTGGTATCGTTCGATCAGTTACCTAGATCCTGGATTACATTTTGTGCGATTTTTGCTATGCTATAAAAGAAGCAACTAAAAAAAGCAAATTTCGAGTTACCTAGTTCTTGCATTCAGGCGACGATATGTGATCGTCTTCGGAAGACCACCAGGCAAGTGTCAATTCGTAATTTTCCACGAGACCGAAAAAGTGATTCGGATGGAAAATATTTGATTTTGAGTTTTTAACGCCATCTGTTTGAAGAATCCTTGGTGATAATTTGCGTCAAAAATCTTCTCTCTCCTATATTATCTTTGCTTCGAAATACGAGCGCTGCCGCAAACCTCTACCTTTCCAACTCCCTGTACACAGCAGGACTTCCCTTTTCCATGTAGGTAATTTTGTAACCAAAGGACTCCTTTTCCTGTATTTGTTTAGGGCCTATGTTGTCCATGTAGCACTGTTCAAATCTGGCCAATTTCTTCCCAACTATCGGTGATTGAGTTGTTACCATTATCAAAGAGTGCAGAAGTGAATCATTATTCGAAGCTACTTTCATGGTTCCAATCCTGCCTGCGATATCTTACTATTTAATTAACTTATTATTCCCAGAACATGAATTTTACCAGCAATCGAAATGTATTGGGAATAAATTTGAATAAGGAACAAAAGAAAAGTTTCCTTCCCAGGCAGGATTCGAACCACGAAAGTCTTAGTTACCAGTCTATCGTGCTCTGGAATGAACAAGGCTCTGAAATCAGCTACAAGTGTCGGCCCGTTTTTTGCCACTACTGTACATTAGAGGAGGTAAGACCTGTCCTGTGACGTTATCCGCTGCCGTGTCTATATCACCAATGGGTATGGAGAGGGAAGGTAGTTTTACTCTGGGATGAACTTCCCTATCGGCAGATTCGTATAATATTAACCATCATAAAATAAACTCTTTCTGATAGCTCATTCTCTCTCTTATCGCGCAGCTCACATGCCAGGTCTCGCCTCCTCATCTACTGCATGTTCAGTTCGAAGTGTGTCATGGCTCGCTGTATGCTGTCATGTGGCTAGCCGATGAGCCTAGAGAATTCAATCTTCCTACACTTCCGCAAAGGCGTATTACCTATGTTCCAGAGAAGTTGCCTAGCAAGTACGGCGTTCATTCTCAAGAGTACGTACCGATACGTACGGTAACGCCGGTAGTGGCAGGAATGTGAACTGTTTGGAAACACGTACTGAAGTGACTTTTTTCCTTACTGTCGGGATATGGGGAGAGATTAAGACGATTACTTACGTATTTGTTGACATTAACTTGGACGGTCAACATGGACACGGAGCATTTGATTTGTGTTGTGGAATGTTGCCGTACGCAACCGATGATAACAAATACCCTGCGTACGACTTGCCCGTGCGAAACACAGTTCGAAAGAGGTTATGGTAGCACACAGACCGTACAGACCGCCATCTGTTGCTACGACATTCAAGTTATACCGTACACATTCTCAAGTTCAGATTGAACGCCTTGAATAATAGGCAACGTCTCTGACATAAAAGCTGAAACTCGCTTCAAATCGCCGACTCACAAAAGTGACGTTATGACACACTTTGAAATGAACACCCAGTATATGTGTGTATATACGTATGTATTTATGTACCGACTGTCTGAAGGTGTGTTATGTATGATTGTATGTTGTGTATGTATTTTAATAGAAAAACATAGTATGCTCAATAATTCAGCATTGGTTATTTATTAATTAATCATCATTAAACCCACTGTAGACCTATATCGACAGTGAAGATTTTGAGCATAAAATTGAAGGTTGACGAAGGAGATTGTTGTCAGGTTAGATCAAATGACTACAGTTTTCTCTAACAGAGATATATCAATACTCCATTATCTCACTAGAAGTAATATAGATAGATGTAAAGCAAATAATAGAGGGTAGGCCTAGTTAAGACTATAGTACAGTAAAATGATTGTAGTGATTTGTAAATAAGTTGGGTCTGTGAAAATGCAGAGTAGAAAAATAAATTGTTATGTTGTTATTTGAAATAGGAAATAGTAGAAGGTAGGATTAGATGGAAAGAAGGAATAGTTAATAAGCGCAGAAATATAGGAAGTGTGGTGAACGAACATGAAAGACATGGTGGATGAACATTAAATGATGAAGAGGTGTCGGTCATTAACATCGGGTATTGTGCAAGTTGTAAATAGTATATGAAAGGGACTGCTGGCCCGAATAATATAATGTGAAGGGCCAGCAGGACCAAAGGTTTGAGCGAGTATAAACCATACCATACCATACCATACCATACCATTATCTCACTTACTTCATCACAGCCCGATGCTAAGTACTTACCTCTGAGTATCATTGTCAATAGGATAATAATTCTACTTTTCAGCGTTTCCCTTTGTACATCTATATCTTGTGAAGTAAACTGTTATGAAAATTCAAGAACACAGCAGTACCGGCACCATTACAAATTTTCAAATGAGTGACGTTGATGTATGTTGCTTTTCAGTCTTGATGTTGCAGCACTGAAAGTCCGCCATAGACTTCATTACTGGTTACTCTGGTCATTAGTATTACTTAAAACTGTCTTCCTGAGGACTGCAAATTTTACTTCGAAGTTTTATGCTAGTATCATTGAATGGGTTATTTATGAAAGGGCCTAAGACGCTAATTTTGTGAAAACGAATTTGTAATGTAATATTGCTCTTTTGGTGTAGATACATCGATTTAGATATGAAGAGGACTAAGTTTAACACTCTAATGCTTAATAGAATTTATGATACAATTTTTATTTCAGGCTTAATTTCAAAATTTCGGCCTGTAAGCAGTTTTTCTTAAATTGCTAACAAATTAGTGTTCAAGACTTAAGCCCTTTCATAAATAACCCATTCAATTTGTAATGATGCAGATTTTACCTATCTTGATACACGTTAATTATCCGTGCTATGTTACTTCTATTCCTACACTTCGTCTAACAGGCGACGTAAACATTGCCGGCAGAGATAGAGAAGAATAATTGATATTCAACCAATTACAGAGGTCTTATTCCACGCTTATATTGAAGTTGAGCGGTCTCAAACGTATTACCCACATCCCACTTCAAGACAATCGCAGAATGAGATCTTTTCCATTGGTTGAAGAGCAATTATATACTTCTTTCCTCCCCTGTCGGCAATGTTTATGTCGCTTGTTAGACATGGAACTAAATATAGTATCGTATTTCATTATGTAGAAGTGCTGTACTTTTCAAAGATGCATGAAATAAAGGAAATTCGAGGAAATAAATTATTTATCCATCAACACAGCCTTTAGATTAGTGGTGTGAATTTCATCTGAGGTACCAAATTTCAATACATTTTTTCATAAGGGCACCAAAGTCCTTGATATTACGTCAGAATTCAGACTTGAAACCACTAGGGATCTCGTACGAGTGTGCGACTAACCGTTTTGTTCAAATGAAGAATTATAGTGTTTTCAATTCAATAGAAAACTGTGGAGTAACGGTTAGCATGCCTGACGGTGAACGAGCGGGCCCGGGTTCAAATCATGGTTGGGACAAGTTACCTGGTTGAGGATTTTTCCCACCCCTCAACTCTTTAAGAGCAAATGATGGACTCTGGACTCATTTCATTCGAATTATCACAATCTCACTCAGCTGCTATATAACCTTAGCAGTTGATACAGGGTAGTAAAATAACCAATTTAAAGAAAATAGAAAACTTGAATTGATACCTCTTGAAAGGTAAGGAAATCGGATACATCAAACTAAAAATTGATTAACCTGTAAGTTTTTGTACGCTTGCTACAATAATTTTGGGTTTTTAAACTGCAGCGCATACATTTTATCTTTCCACACTAGCGGAAGTGGTCTGGGGGGGGGGCAGTGCACAGCGCAGCTGCCCACACGCTGTCCGTAGAACACTCGGTTATGAGTCTAGAACACGCGAAATATACCGTAGGAAGGACATATTTTTTTAATTAAAATTGTGAAAGTGCTAAAAAAATGATTGACTTTTCAAAGACGATGTTGAAAGTGTTTTCCATTAGCTACCTAGCAAATTTTTGGTTTTAGTAATTTTGTAGCTTTATGTGCTGATGTACGGCTGATCCCCTCTTTTTTGTCCTAATTTTGTGACGGATTTTTGCGGCGATTATTCTATTAGAGCACCGATATCATCAAACGTTTCCTCTGTTAAACATGATGGTTCATCTTCTTTTCTTATTCAGTACTGATCCCGTAGTTTTGAATTTATTCGTTACTTAATGAACTACAATCTTTTCAGTTAATCAATCCCAGGAAATTATTCTTAAAATTCTCTACGAGACACTGAGCAGTTGAATCTTTTCTTTTTAAGTTACAGCAAATGAAAATTCTTTGCTCTGTATTAAATTTCTAAACTATGATTCAAGCAGCAGACACAGACAGAGAAATGAAACTCAACACTGCACACAATAACAAGATGTACTGCTCTTAAACTCAGCTCAATACTGAATAATTTCAAATAGTAAGGAACTATTCTTTCTACGGTTTATGTCGCGTGTACTAGACTCATAACCAAGCGCTCTTCGGGCAGCATCTGGGCAGCTGTGCTATGCATTCCCGCTATCACTATACTACCGCTACTGTGGAAAGATAAAATGTATGCACTGTATATATTGAGATTAGATTTTTCCAAAATTGTAGAACACCTTACAAGTTTCATTTTCAGCATAATATCGCCCGAGACGTAGGAAGTGCAGTAATTTATGTTGGTTCCAGTTAGGTTACAATGTTAAAAAGGTCATATAAAAATTAATAATCATTTCTTATTCAGTGAAACTTTATTGAAACTGCTGAATACAACAATGTTCAATGTTACATTCATATGCATTCATCCATTACATTAAAAGTGTAACACATATATATGTTTTTAATTCGTGAATCAATAGTTCTGCAATGAACTGAAATCTTTTTAAGACATATTTCCTTAATTGATACACTTCATGTTGAAATTAAACAATGCTTCCTTTCGGTTAGTACATAAAATTACAGTTTTACGCTCTAAAACATTAACTTATATATATATATATATATATATATATATATATATATATATATATTCAGCTGTAAAAGTGGGGCGGAAATGTTATTTAAGGATATGGATCGGTGAAAATAACGAAAAAAAAAATGGACATTTTGTTTTCAATTCTAAAAAATAAAATTATGTCTCAGTTTTACAAATCTGTGCTTATTTTGGCCCTCTAAGACTTTAATGACCCTCAGGATAAGTTTAAAGGGTCCAGAGCTTGCGTGGATCTGCAGCCTTTTAAGGGGAGAGGATGGTATTTTTTAAAACTTTTTTCCTATTTGGTGTAAAATATTATTTTGTGTATGTAGAGAGCTCATAGCTGTAGCAACTCAAACCAAAAATAAATATAAAAAAAATTATTTGGGAGCCCAGAATTGAAAAAAATATACCCAATGCAGTATTTTACTAAAACCGATATATCTAAACCATTTTTAAAGGTAGATTGGTCCGGTTTTTTGCAATGTACTTGCAAAAGCATTCTCTACAAACTGTCTGCAACAGAATTTTGATATTAGTCCCTACGTTTGTAAAATAAACAATTGAAATTTAATAACATTTTTCTGAGTTCCTTTCTTGCAAACAAACGGACGTAGTTTTAAAACGAAATCAATTAACAAAATTCTGTTCCAGTGAAACGTTTCCTAATAGTCTAAAGAATGTGTGTTCTAAATTTCATGCATGTATCTTTAATAGTTTTTTGAAAATTCAATTTACCGGAAACAACAATAAAATGAGGCGAGTGATTTAAAAATCCATAACGCAGGAAGTTTAACAATGGCGTCTCAACACCTGATAAGGGAACAAATACCCACAAAATATTATGGTATACATTCCACACATATCACAGAGTATTTTAAAGAATTTTTTTTTTTTGAGAATTTACTCATTTTTCACCAAAAAACATCATCCTCTCCCCTTAAAGGAAAATTTTAAAAGCTTTGGAAATTGGAAAAATTATAGTCTAATAATAAAAAAATACAAACACTAATTATAAGCAAACTCATTGGAATGTCAAAGTGAAAATTTGTGTATTGCATGTCCATATTGTAAGAAATATCTGATAAAAGTTTCAGATTATTTGGTGTAAAAATGTAAAAGTTAGAAATTCCACAGATCCATAACCTTAAGAAGCTCAATTATCATATTTGAATGCTTCAATGTATTATCAGTGCAATAATATCAATGAAGAATATATACATATCAGGCTAACATCATGATCTTAGCAAACCATTCTATTTAAGATTAATGTATTCCTTACAAAACTTTCACTCACTTTCTCTATTAGGAACAATCTAGATTTAAAAAGTTCCATAAGGCCTCTTTTTAAACCCTTTTGAATTAAGTTGTCAAGTTGTGCTTAATAAAATGTTTAACACCCTCTCATCTTTCTCTTAATTATTATTCCATTAAGTAATCATGAACACATTTATAGCAGTCTTGTATAAGGTTGATTTGAAATAGTTTCAGGTAACAAGTTACAACTTTAGAATTTTAGTAGAAAAATATATTTTCTGAACAAGGCTCGGATGAATATGTTTCATGAGTGTCATAGTGATTAAATATTTCAATTTGGCATGGTAGAATTCCAAGGAAGATTGATAATCTTTTGCAAATTTTCTCATTATTTCTGTTAAAGTAGTAACAAGGAAATGAAGTATTGGTGTGAAAGAAGCACGGGGTGAGCAGAATACTCACTCCTAGTTAGAAAAATGTAGTCTTCAACAATTCACCATGTATTTCTGCAAAATATGCAAAGAGACTCGGGACCCAGAAGAACAAAATCAATGCATTATCCAACAGTATTAAACATGACATTTATTTCTAAATAATTGATTAAATGGCGATCTTACTCGTGCTAATTGTGTAAGCATATGTGGCTTACAGCTGTTTCGGTGTTTCTTCACACCAACCTCAGAGCCTACTAGATCTCGGCGTCATCTCGAACTTCGCTGCCTGTTGTGTGGGTGCGTTCGATTGTTGAAAAGTGTTGAAATGTGGTGTCAAATAGTGTGTGTGTTCTGAAATTGATCTGTGTGTTGAGAATTTGATCAGGGTGTGTTTTGGTGTGTCTGTATACTTCATATTGTTCTAGTGTTTTGAGTTTTTTGGTTTTTGGGTTGTATGTGTAGGACACACCAAAACGCACCCTGATCAAATTCTCAACACACAGATCAATTTCAGAACACACACACTATTAACACCACATTTCAACACTTTTCAACAATCGAACGCACCCACACAACAGGCAGCGAAGTTCGAGATGACGCCGAGATGTAGTAGGTTCTGAGGATGGTGTGAAGAAACACCGAAACAGCTGTAAGCCGCACATGCTTACACAATTAACACGAGTAACATCGCCGTTTAATCAATTATTTATATTCAAGTGTTAAAAGTAGTGTACGAAAGATTCAGCATGGATTTATTTCAGTTGCTAGACATTTAGAATGGACTCCAAATCTCCTGACGTTTCGCAAGAGCCAATAACGTGCGACGTTGTCAAACCTACGTGCTCCACCGGACTCGTCTGTCCAGTGTTGAAATCAGGATCCGTTCTCAATAACAAAATAGTACAATACAATAAATAAATAATGTATTAAGAAATCATACCTTAATTGATGTTTGGAGGGGAAAAGCTAATGATATGTTTTCGAAGTCATTTAAATTCGTCACTCTTTTAGGTATATTAATATGTTTTCTAGGCGAGACGAACAATTTCTTAGCGCTCTGTGTTTCCACTTTTTTCACTTCTCTGTATACACGTGACACGGATGATACATTATTTATTGAACACGCCTCGACAGTTAGTTCTTGACACTTAGAAAAGATATGATTTTTACGGTTTCTTTTGACGAATATTTTCTGAAGAAATTATAGGTATTAAATATAATTTTCAGAAGTTTGCTGCTATATTCACTGTATCTATTACTTTCACTATACTGGCCTTACTGAACGGCATAATTGAATTTCATGCCACTACCAATAAACAAATAAAGTAATAAACTAATAAGAAACACAGAAAATGTTTATTACAAACGAATTATTGATTTCACTTACAGACAAATAGCTCGTCGAATACCTACACACAACGCAGACAGAAATCGCGCTGGCATTGTCGATTATCCCATCATAATTACTTTCATCTATAGTTTATGTCGCTGAATGGATACTGTTTATACACTATCTACCAAAAAGTAATTGGGCACCCAGGATTTTATATGCTAGATGCCATGTTTCAGCGGCTACTATGCAGTGGTATGCAGACAATGATTTTCACCGGTTGTACTGGCCTGCACGGAGTCCTGATCTCAATCACATTGAGCACCTTTGGGACGAATTGGACCGGCGATTGAGGTTTCGGGAAATGCGGCCAACTTCCATTGTCCAACTGAGAGCCATATTGCAAGAGGAATGGCGACGCATTCCAGTGGATATCCTACACAAACTAGTGGAGAGCATGCCTGACAGGGTGGCTGCTGTTATAGCAACAAGAGGTGGTACCACGAGGTTCTAAAGGGGCAAAAACAGTGCTCAATTACTTTTTGGTAGATATTGTAGTTAATAGTCTTGGTGCTTCGAAAGTCTTTTTTTATCGTCACGTAGCTGTGTAAACATCACTCGTGAAGGACCATAGAAGCCATTAATCAACTGGAAGCGAGTAATGAAACTCTTGTTTCTATTTATTCAGAAAAATAATGTCATTCAACCTAATCACACAGGGTTGCCAGATTGGGCGAAAAGACGCGGATTGGACTACTTCGCAGCCCTGTTTGCGATTAATTTTTACTTCAGGCGATTTGCGAATTTTTGGGCTACAAGAAATTTTGGCGCGCGAAATTTGGGCGGATGGAAATGTCTTGTTATTTTTTTTTTTAAATCTTATCTTTTTCTTTCGTTTTTCTTTGAGTTTGTTTATATTTAACATGACATGGGTTTTTCATCTTTAAATAATTTATTTCTTCTATTAACTTATATGATAGTTGAAATACACGTGAATCACCACCTATGTTAAACCACAGTGTTATGTCTCCACGTGTATTCGAAGGGGCTTCCCCATCCCCACTCCATCACTTATCTGAGGAAGCTCCAGTGCAAGGACTAGATGCAGTGCAAGTTGCAAATTACGTTCAATTAAGTTTGTGGGTTTAGGCAAGAAAAAGTTTATAGTTGATCAGCTATTTTACTGTGTTATTCTCTGCCGGTCTGCCGGTTTGCGTGTTATTTGCACCAAAGTGATTATAAACGCATTGCTTGAAAACGTTAAGTTGAAAGAAAATTTGAACCGTGTAGGTGCATCCAATTTCCTGAATTATTATTAACGAATCTACAGATTTTTTGTACATCTTCACAATGCATCTGTTGTAGGTATTATAACAGAATTTTTGTCTCTCGTTAAGATAAGAGATAATCTGAAATTAAAATTTTGGGCGATGTTTTCCTCTAAAAGGCGACTTTTAAAGAAATAATTACGAATTTCCTTGAAAACAATCTGGCAACTCTGTAATCACATGTAGGCACCCAGTCACGAAGAACTTGTCCGAGTGCAAGTATTATTTTTACAAGCGGCAACGCAGAGCTGTTGCTATTGGCTATTGCCGTACAAGTAAATACCCTCCAAACGTCAGGAGATTTGGACCCTACTGTAGTTAATTCCTTTAATATAGTAGGCTAAATAATTTTAAAGGACTTTAAAACTTGAGCATAAAGAACACATTTTTATACACATTGTATCAAACATATAGGTATAACAATAGGAATGTTATAATTGACGTTGATTTAAGAACAGTAACGAATGGAAAAGGATCAGGTACGTTATTCAATTTACAAATAAATGTTTAGCATCCATATTGTGAGTATAAATCAGATACACCGTACTTCTACAGTGTCTATCACTCTTATTCGTACATAATCTAATTTAAACGAATAACACATTTTGTACAAAATAATTATATTTATAAACTAATACTAGTGTATTATGCTTTAAAACCATTCCTTGGAACGTTAATTTACAGCCAGTTCTTATTTTAATCCCTAAGTAACAAAAATATTAATGAATATATTACTTAAAAAATAAAATTGTATGTCATTTATATTCGTTCACTTGAATAATGTTGACACATTCGTGGGATCCGTGCCTTAATGGTAACAGCGAGTGCAGCATAAACAGTGCATTACCCGGTGCTCTAGGGCAGCCTTTCTCAAACTTTTCTGAAGTGGGGACCACTTTTTTAAGTCAGAACACTTCCGCGGACCACCTTACTCTTGTTCCCTTCGAAAGCAAATTTATCATTTATGTTGCATATATTAATATCAATATACTTACATTTTAATTTGGAAATAATTAATGAAAATAATTTAATTATATTAGTATTAACTAATTAAGTTAATGTTAATAGAAGAAAATTTCTTATATCGTCATCTGCAAAAAGAGAAATAAAAAAATTAATGCAGAAACATGAGCGATTTTGAACAAGTAAAGATGCAATTTTGCATGTTCTGTTATTGGTGTACGACGTACAGTACATGACCATTTCAATGTGCAAACTATTAAGAAAGTCATAAATACATGAAAAGGTTCGGTACTTTGGTCCTGTTATAAATTCGGGTGGCCCCTAGCTGGGTTAAACGCATGGCGCCAGATGTGCAGGGAAAAGATAGCGAGAAACACCACGTTCATAGTGCTTTAAATCCCTCTTTCTTTGCTGAGAGTAGAGTGGGAAGCCGATAGAACGGGTGGGGTAAATAAATTTCATAAAATGTCAGTACTGGGAGAAAAAGTGAAAGACGATTGCCGTATGTCATTTACAAACTCTGAGATTTTCAGCTATAGTGTAATACGCAATTCGTTTGAATTTTATTTTTTCTTCTGTCTTTTTTGAAGGACCACAAGGGCAGAACTCGAGGACCACAGGAGATCCGCGGACCATAGTTTGAGAAATGCTGCTCTAGGGTTTGTTTTGCTTCTGCAGTCAGTTCTGTTCATAATGAGCACGTCGAAGGAACTAAGTGCCTAAGTAAATAAAGGAGGTAATAGTTAGACTGGCTCTTAAAGGTTATTATTTAAGGAAAATAAGAGTGTAAATACAGTAAAAGCCATTCCACGGTACAATACACTGGTAATAAATTCAAATAACGTGGATCTACTGCAAATCAGAAGAGGAAACCAGAAGAGAAAATACTAAATGAGAGGGAAGAACGTTTTATCATACGACAGATATAATCAAATCGATGATTAAATGTGCCGATACTAGTCCTCTCATGACAAAAACCACAAGGAAGACTGTTAGGCCCGATTGTATAAACCATTTAATCTTAGATTAGAGGTTAAATTGATCCTTGTTTCAGCTGAACTTGGAATTTTGTGTTGTATAAAGTCTAATCTGAGATTAATTTGTCTCAAACTAAAGTCAACTTTGACTGAAGAAATTTCTCCGATTAAGTCAGATGATCCAAGTTCAGTTATTTCTTTTCTGTTTGAAATATACGAGTGACAGATTGTGCAAATAAAATATCCATTATTATTAATATTAATAGATATGTTAGGTACATTTATATATATTTCTTTCAATTTCTTGCCTTAATACACAAACATTCTTATATTTTATAAGGCTCTATCGTGTTCAGCAGTATCAAATAACATAACCTATAATTATATTATGTTTATAACAACCATTAATTATTAATGGATATGATAGGTACATTCATAAATGTTCAATTAACTGTATTACTAAACGAAAATTGTCGTTTTATAAAGCTTTATTATGTTTAGCAGTATCAAACACCATAACATGACAACAACTTGAGTCAACCTTCTTATTGTCCGCCATTATTTACATTGCACAAAAAAACCAGTGTCTCCAACAGAGTGTAATACGGAAAGTCGCGAAAAAGTAGTTGTAAAGTCGCTAGATTTCTCATTATCAACAAAGAAAGATTAAATTTTGTCACTATAGGGTGCTAAAAAGGTCACTAAATCCCTATTTAAGCAATATAAAAGTTAAAAGAAATTGTTGTTGAAAAAGAGTTAAAGTCGCTAGATTGGCAACACTGAACAAACCTGTATAACATGGTCCGCGCATCACGTATTTCACCTGTTTATGCGATGTTGCCAAATCCTTTTCACGTGAACTTAGATTGCATTTGAACCAAGGAAATTTGATCGCAGAAAAGTTTTATACAATAGAAGAAGTGTCTGAACTCGGTTCACTTTTCGATCTTCGATCAAAGTTGATCTTTAGTCAGGGAGTTTTATACAATCGGGCCTTAGAGAATCAACGATGCGGCGTGTCTGTATTATGAAAATGGATATCATGGTGGAAAGATAAAAAAAAAAAAAAAAAAAAAAAGGCCGTTTGTAAGTAGGAAAAATCGAGCTTTAGGAGTTAAATTTTCTAAAATCATGTAAATAAGGAGCAAGAATTTTGGGACAGTGTTATTTGGTCGGATGAGACCAAGGTTAATCTTTTCGGATCCGATGGCGCCCATAGAGCGTGGAGAAAGATGAATGAGGCGGATAAAATGAATAACACCCTTCCCATTGTGGAATATGGAGGAGTATCCATAATGATTTGGGGCTGTATATCCTCGAAAGGCGTGAGTAACATTGACTTTATTGGTGGAATTATGAAAAAAAGGTCTATAACAACATCTTTAAAAATAGTGTCAAGGAAAGTGCAATAAAAATGTATTTGCCTCTATCTACATTTTCCTACAAGACAATGACAGCAAATATACGGCCGAAATGAACAAACTCTGGTTGATATGGAACATCCCGAAGCAACTCCATACCCCTCAATCACCCTATCTGACTCCCATCGAGCATTTATGATTCAAACTTAAGGGAAAAGTACATAAAAATACAATTTCGTCCTAACAACACCTCAAAACTGTTGTACTGAAAGAATGGCGAAAGTTCACTCCGCAGTATGTAAAATTTGGTAAATTCCATGCAGAAGTGATGCCAGGCAGTGATCAAAGCCAGAGGACGTGCAACCAGATATTGGCACGTAATTATTTATGCTATTTATGTATAGTTATTTAATTTCACTAAGTGTACGAATACAAATGACAGGTAAAAATATTCTGTTTTTGTTAAATATTGTTTACTTACATGTTTGTGATATATATAGAGTATATTTTTTTGTTTTATTTGTATTCATAATGCTATTGAACAGAATTTTCAAAGATAAATGTAATACTTTCATTTCATGTGTCATTTATCACCAAATTTGTTACATATTTTCACCTGTACGAATAAGACTGATAGAAGTTTTTGTAATAGCCCTTCAAACTGATTTTCCAAAGCCCGGAGCCACACATGTGGTGAGTTGCGGAAGACTCTATTGATCGCCGGAATGGGCTGTGAGATTTACTTCTGCGTTTTGCTGTTCGTAAGTACAGATTTTTCACTTGCGTTGAGGGAGACTTTGATAGTCATTCTGCCGAGCATGTACCGAGGTCATGCGACGTTCTATCTCAGTTTGATCACTTTCCTTCCTGGAAGATGTCAACCATTTGAGTAAATGTACCGGCGGAGTGCTTTTGGCAGGAGTACTGTCATTCCCCGTGATTGTTGCAATACTTGGTCTGGGATGGGGATGTGGCTTGAAGCATGAAAAACCAGGCCGATAAATTGGCAGTGGTACATTGTAAGGATTATAGGAAGTTCTCTTACCAGCAGCACTCTCTGGGCTCTTTGCTTTGGTTCCAGAAGCTTCCGCATGCTTTGACACAGTAGTGGATGATATTAAGTTTGTATCTGTGTTGAATAGACGCGATTTAACACTATTGTCACCCCCTTTCCTGGTTCTTCCAGTTGACTTTGGCTGCCGTATGCAATTTGCAACATCTGGTTTATAAGGTGGCGGTCGTGGCGGAGGTGGCAATTGATAAATATCATCATCATCAAAATAGATATCGTCGATTATTTTCCTCAAAGAGCTTGTATCGTAGCGTGGGACAGGACTAAAAGTTTGCTTTTTAGTGGGGAAAGTAACTTCGTACCATATCGAATCTCTTTCCTCATTTGACAAGCGACCACGTGTATTCACTTTGGGAAACGTTTCAGACGGTCGTTCGGCTGTCCACAGATCTGATTCTTGCAATTTGCGGACACTATTATCTCTCAGTCCACGAGTTTTAGCAGGCGGAATGGGATCCCGTGTGTATGTTGACGTCGGAATGTAAGTTGGAGGATGTGACTTTTTCTTATATTTTAGCACTGAAGTATTAGTGTCTGTTGCTGCACTCTTTTTCTGAAAGTCGTCTTTTTTACCAGAAGGGCCTGGTTCTGCTGCTGAACTCCTCTTCTTTAAGTTCTGAAAAATGTCCTTTTTAGCTGACGGGCCTGGTTCTGGAGAAGAGGGCTTGTAAAAGTCTTTGTCATCCCGCAATGTGCAGCCAAGATTTAATCTGGATGTAGTTGTACAACGTTTAAGAGGCGCTGTTGACCAATTGAAGCTAGGGTAGTTCAAACCGGACAATGCGCTCAAAATATCAGGTTTAAATGGTTTTGTATTTGGAACGTTTGATCCGACAGCATCGCGGAATTGTTTGGAATGTGAGGCACTCACATTAAAGTATGATTTCAAATTTCTTGGATCAAGGTCTGCATACGTATCTTTCTTGTGTTTTGACCGAGTTGGAAGGAGCAGTGCATCATCTGCAAAATCGTCTGCATCTCCGAGAACGCCATCGTCGCTAGAATAGTAGGCAACTCCATCGTGAGAGTATTCCTGACGCAGGAGGTCTTCTTCGTATTCAGCATTAGATCCCAAATTACAGAGGCCCATTTCTGAAATACATAATACCATTTTTAATATTGCTACACGTTATCTTAATGCACTTAGATTACTACAATTATTAAGGTATCCAGGAAGTATTAATCTACTATAAAATAGGCCTACTTTAGCCCATATTTTGCTTTGTATCTGATCAACTTTGAAACCCATATATTTGCAATTAATTCAGATCAATTAGGAACACTATAATGAATACCTCCTGTAAATTTTATTATTATAATAATCCTATACAAATTTTAGTAAAATGGTTTTGGAAAAATCTTGAGGAAAAGATTGAAAACTCTGAGATATAAGTGCCAATTTTGTCATAAACTATTGGAAGAATTTGAATACGTTTTTACAAAGGCTACAGACTATATTTGTCCCGAGCCGTGGCGTCGTGGCCTAAGGCATCCTACGTAGGACTCGCGTTACGGAATGCGCGCTACTTCGAGTCCTCGTGAGCGAAGGAATTTTCTCATGAAATTTCGGCCAGTGTATGGGATCGGTGCCCAGCCAGCATCGTGATGCATTTGGGGAGCTACGATATGTTGCGAAAATCCGGTTGGTGGATCATCGTACTAACTACACGATATCTCCATTCTGGTTGGATGATTGTCCACCTCTCCTTCGGCATGTGGACGTAAGATCAGCAGCCGGCTGATCGGTCTTGCTCCTTCATGGGCTGTAGCGCCGTGGATTTTTTTTTAGAGACTACATTTAATTAAGGAACTAGAATCGTTTTCCTAGGTTAGTCAGGGAATGAGATATGTTTTATACAGTGGGATTCGCGAGGAATCAATTTCAATCGGCGCTATGCACTGTGCATTCAAAAACTTTATCACTGACAGCACTTCACAGGCAGCGGGAGCTGGAATAGGAACTTCAATTTTCAACCACTGCATCGAAGCTACTGAGAGCACTCGGGAAGTTCCGCTAGCACATGCGCCATGTCAGGACATTACTCTACCACGTACACGCAGTCGCTTCGCACAACATATGGTTTGCTAGATGTGGGACGAGTGGGAAAGTTACTTTATGGACGCGCCTTGTATCTGATATTTTCAGTCACAGTATAATTAAACATCATGCGGTGACAGTGACGTCATCTGTTTAGTGTCATAAGGGTCATACTCATAACAACTTATCTCTGGTCAGTTTTAGGAAGAGCGGTGCTACATTCATCAGTATCTTCCCGCACCGTACCTAATTAACATACACCTCGCAGAGACTTTCTCGTAAGCTCCCGACTGTATATTTTTATTCGTTTATTTAATGACGCTGTATCAACTACTATGTTTTCTAACGTCATTGCAATTGGTGATAGCGAGATAGTACAGTATTTCGTGAGATTAATCTCAAGATTCGCAATGTAATTCGCCTTACAGTTGGGGAAAACCTCGGAAAAATCTGACCAGGTAATCAGCTCAACGGGAATCGAACCCTCGCCCAAACGCAGCTTCAGATCAACGAGCAAATACTGTACCGCCAGAACTACGCCGATGGCTATGAAAGCAGTTGTTTACTGATCACAAAGTAACGGTTAGCGCGTATAGCTGCGAAACCATGTGGCCCAGGTTCGATTCCCGGTTGGGATAAGTTACCTGGTTGAGGTTTTTTTTCCGGGGTTTTCCCTCAACCCAATATGAGCAAATGCTGGGTAACTTTCGGTGTTGGACCCCCGACTCATTTCACCGGCATTATCACCTTCATCTCATTCAGACGCTAAATAACCTGAGATGTTGATAAAGCTTCGTAAAATAACCTACTAAAAATTACTGATTACCCGAGAACCCTATAGTCCTGGGTTGAACTTCAGCGCCTAACGCTTGGACTCATAAACAAGAGACTACAGAAAAAGGCCACATGTACATTCTTAGAAAAACATTTTGTCACACATACTTTACAAGTCCTAGAAAAGAGGTAGTGCGCATGATCAGAGATCGAGAGGACTAGTTGAGGTAATAAAATTAGTTTTGTTTCGTTGTGTGTCTGATCACGACCACTGCCTCCTTTCTGGGACTTATAAAGTGTCTATGCGACAAAACGTTTTTGCATTCAGTTGGCGCAGTCATGAATCTAAGTTAGTAGTGACTAAGTTTAGGGAACTTCACTTGGTAAGTTTGCCCATAAAGTACATGTAACATAAATTTAAAGGGCAATAATAATTAATTATTGTTTAATACTAAGGCATTTAAAATCAATTTAGATTTCCCAAAAGTTGTTATAAACTAAAATCCATCTTCTGTTATTGGAGAGTGAATCAATAGACACCAATCATAAATAAGTTACTTCATTTACTTATTTCGTTGAGAACGGTACCTTTGTAGTTTCTTTGAAAGTTATCGGTAAATTTAAAAGGACTTGTGTACAAAAATATAAAGGATATATTACTCTAAACCTGGGATGCAAAACTGTGCTACAATTGTGGCAGACGTCACAAGCCGAAACACGTAACCCATCCCTTTCTTTCAACTCTCGCTTCATCATGGTAGAGGGAGAAGAGGTATGTAATCAGTGTGTTTATGAAACGTCGCAGATACGTCATTGAAGGCCGAGGATTGTGGACGGGGGAACAAACTCTTTCCCCATGCTTTCACCGCTTTTTTTCCCAGTTCTTCTGAACATTGTTGGTAGAAAAAATAATAATGTAAATACTTTAATCGTGCGCATGTTACTATTGAGAATTTTGTGTTAAAATATAAAATACGTTAATTACAGTTCATAAGTAATAGGGGAGAGTCGGGTAGTATCGGACATCGGGTAATATCGGACAGTGAGTTTCTTTCAACTACCACACGATGATAGTACCTGATTGATATGGTTACGTTTCTGTGATGTCGCATAGAGAAACGTAACCATGTCATTCAGGTACTACCATATGGTGGTAGATGAAAGATACGCACTGTCCGATATTACCCGATGTCCGATACTACCCGACTCTCCCCTAATACTTTTGGTAAATATTTTAGAAACACTTCTAAGGCCAGTAGGAAAACTTAGATTTACTTTCATAGTGGCAGTGCAGATCCTCATGATTTGTGATAAAGTCAGCAAAGTTGGTGAATCAATCTTGATAATAGGCGACTGTACTTTGTCCCACGAGGCTACAAGGGTAAGTAATTCGTCATTATTTCATAGCATTCTCCGAACGCCGGCTGGCGAACCACGAAGGGGACTGATCTAGGGACGAGTGGGGTTGCCTGCTCGAAACCTGGGTACACAGCGAACCTTAGTGTAGTCAGCCGGTGAGGGTTTGGGAATGCGCCTACCGTCCAAATTTCACGAGAGGATCCCTGCGAGGGGAGTATGGTCCTTGCGGGGTAAGAGGAGACAGTAAGCCAGTAACTCGGCGTTCTTGAAGGAGCAGGAGGAAGGGAGTGATGCCATTGGCCGGCTGGCACAAACAAGGCTCAGTCAATGGCCGGCAGGTACCGTGTCGGGGATAGGTTATAAGAGTGGGGGAAAAACTCGCATTCCTTGCTCGGATCTTCTCGTGAAATGCGGACTGTAGCTAGAGGGTTAGCGCAATAGATCTATAAAGGTCGTAGTGCTGGGTCGTAGTGCCCCCCTCGAAATTCAATTTCATTTCAAGGAAACAAAGTAATAAATACTCGCTCGCAATAAACTGTTAGTCTGTTTTTATCGAATGAATCATCCGCCGAAAAAGCCGCGACTTGGCACCCAACAACTACGTCGTTGAGTCGCTAGAGAGCGTACAGCATGTAAGTCAATTAATGCACTGAATAATGTATTTGAAGAAGACTTAATTAGTGTCTTAAATCCTAAAATAGTGTTGTGTTTTGTTAAATATTTCAAGGACCTTCTGTAATGTTAAGTCTGATTACTTTTATTAATAACACCTGTAGCTTTTCTTCTGTTTCGTGCGTGAGCATTGTACACTGGCGTTCAAAGATTTTTAACCTTCAATTTTCTGATTGTGTAAGCGAACTTTTTAACCTCAGTATAAGTCAGAACCAAAGATATAACAAATTGATAAACTTTGGAATAGTTCCGCCAGTTCTCATTAAATGGCCCTATTATTGGCACCGGTAAAAAAAGTATTTGGGACATTGTTGATGTAGATAAAGTATAAATTATTATACGATGAAAGAGTAATGGAACGGAGAAAAATTCTCTCCGGCGCCGGGATTTGAACCCGGATTTTCAGCTCTACGTGCTGATGCTTTATCCACTAAGCCACACCCCAGCGTCGGATAGAATCGTCTCAGATTAAGTTCCAACTCTTGGGTTCTCTCTAGTGGCCGCCCTCTGCACTACGTCATAGATGTCTATGAACGTAGGACTGAAGTCCACACATTTGCTGAGGTGCACTCGTTATGAGTGACTAGTTGGCCGGGATCCGACGGAATAAGCGCCGTCTTAAATCACGAAGTGATTTACGCATATCATATATATTATTTTAGTGGATAAAGCATCAGCACGTAGAGCTGAAAACCCGGGTTCAAATCCCGGCGCCGGAGAGAATTTTTCTCTGTTCCATTGCTCTTTCATCGTATGATGATGCAGAATATCTGCATGGAAATATCATATGTACTTCGGTACATTAAAATAATATTAATTTATATTGACATACAGTAAAGAAATGATTTCAGTGTAAAAACTTCACAATGTCCTACTGCATGTAATTAATTGGGAGTATAATATTTTCTTCAACATTTTTGTACCAATGGTTCCAATAAATAATAATGTTCGACGAACAATGAAAGAGTAGGGTCTATTTCTTTAAAATAATTAGTACCTACCACGTAAAATAAAATACTTGTTCTTTTTTTGTTGTTTCGAAATTACTGCAATATTTTTTTCTTCAAATACTATATAAAAATCATATTAATAGATTATGCTTTACAAACCACTAATTTGTCAAGTATAACTGAGTAAGCCTAAAGTTTCTTGTATTACAATTGTCAAGTATAGACACTGATAATAACCGTGTTTTTTTCCTTCTGTTAAGTGTGTTTATAATATCTAAATGCCCATTTAATCCAACCCTAGAAGCGCAGACTAGATTATTGTAGGCCTACACCCCTCCAGCTAAGAACGAGTAAGAGCAACGATCGAATGATGCAACCTGCACAGACCGGCGATCCGCGCACAAAACTGCACATTCAGAGTCTGATTTCTGACATGCCTGACGCAGAGTGTCTGTTGTGCTAGTAGGGGAAAAGTGGAAAGGGTCGTGGGCGGAGCTTCTACGTTCGCTATATTGCGATTTGCCCCATTCTTACCACTATGGTTAGTATGTTCTTCACTATGAACTCTGCCACTTTCAGCAACGTTTTTGCTGTGATTCCAAGAGTTTTGCTCTTTTTGAAGTAGATTTGAGTGAGATTCTCCTTTGTTAACACACACAGAATTGGACGTGATACAGTACTTATCCTTCTGCATTAAGCGGGCAAAGAGCTTTTCTCCAGTAGAGCCAACTGTTTACCTGCTGAGTGCAAAACAACTGGAATCCTATGCTTCGGGTGTTTTTACGCTCAACGCAGTATTAATGTGATGTGCTTTCAAGTACTTAGTTCTCACTTCGGTTATTTTTCTGTTGAGACTGATCCATTAATGCGCGAAGTAAACATTACAGTACTCAACTCATTTTCAACCAAAATGTGACGTAGGGTGTTATTGCACTCAGCGATTCAGTTAGTGCCTTATTACAAGTCTGCGTAAATTAGTTGTATTTTATATAGAAAATTACGGAGGCTTTAATTGACAATTAATGTTTTTCTTTATATGTCTGCGTAAATTACTTGTATTTTATATTGAAAATTACGAAGGCTTTAAATGACAATAAATGTTTTTTTATATGTCTGCGTCAATTACTTGTATTTTATATCGAAAATTACGAAGGCTTTAAATGACAATAAATGTTTTTTTATATGTCTGCGTAAATTGTTTTTTATATAGAAAATTACGGAGGCTTTAATTGACAATTAATGTTTTTCTTTATATGTCTGCGTAAATTACTTGTATTTTATATTGAAAATTACGAAGGCTTTAAATGACAGTAAATGTTTTTTTTATATGTCTTCGTCAATTACTTGTATTTTATATTGAAAATTATGAAGGCTTTAAATGACAGTTAGTGTCTTTTTCTACGTGTGCGTAAATTACTTGTACTTTATATTGAAAATTACGAAGGCTTTAAATGACAATTAGTGGCTTTTTATATGTCTGCGTAAATTACTTGTATTTTATATTGAAAATTATGAAGGCTTTAAATGACAATTAGTGTCCTTTTCTATATTTGCGTAAAGTATTTTTATTTCATATTGAAAATTATGAAGGCTTTAAATGACAGCTAGTGTCTTTTTATATGTCTGTGTAAAATACTTGTATTTTATATTGAAAATTACGAAGGCTTTAAATGACAATAAATGTTTTTTTTTATATGTCTTCGTCAATTACTTCTATTTTATATTGAAAATTATGAAGGCTTTAAATGACAGTGTCTTTTTCTACGTGTGCGTAAATTACTTGTATTTTATATTGAAAATTACGAAGGCTTTAAATGAAAATTAGTGTCTTTTTATATGTCTGCGTAAATTAATTTTATTTTACATTGAAAATTATGAAGGCTTTAATTGACAATTAATGTTTTTTTATACTTCTCCGTAAATTACTTGTATTTCATATTGCAAATTACAATGGCTTTAAATTACAATTAGTGTCTTTTTATAGGTCTGCGTAAATTAGTTGTATTTTATATATTGAAAATTACGAAGGCTTTAAATGACAATTGGCGTCTTTTCATAAGTCTGCGTCAATTACTTACATTTTATATTGAAAATTATGAAGGCTTTAAATGACAATTAGCGTCTTTTTACACTTCTGCGTAAATTACTTGTATTTTATAATGAAAACTACGAAGACTTTAATTGACAATTAGTGTCTCTTTATACTTCTGCGTAAATTACTTGCATTTTATATTGAAAACTACGAAAACTTTAATTCACAATTAGTGTCATTTTATAGTTCTGCGTAAATTACTTGTATTTTATATTGAAAACTACGAAGGCTTTAATTGACAATTAGTTTGTTTTTATACTTCTGCGTAAATTATTGTATTTTATATTGAAAACTACGAAGGCTTTAATTGACAATTAGTGTCTCTTTATACTTCTGCGTAAATTACTTGTATTTTATATTGATAACTACGAAGACTTTAATTCACAATTAGTGTCATTTTATAGTTCTGCGTAAATTACTTGTATTTTATATTGAAAACTACGAAGGCTTTAATTGACAATTAGTGAGTTTTTATACTTCTGCGTAAATTATTGTATTTTATATTGAAAACTACGAAGGCTTTAATTGACAATTAGTGTCTTTTTATACTTCTGCGTAAGTTACTTGTATTTTATATTGAAAACTACGAAGGCTTTAATTGACAATTAGTGTCTTTTTATACTTCTGCGTAAATTACTTGTATTTTATATTGAAAACTACGAAGGCTTTAATTGACAATTAGTGAGTTTTTATACTTCTGCGTAAATTATTGTATTTTATATTGAAAACTACGAAGGCTTTAATTGACAATTAGTGTCTTTTTATACTTCTGCGTAAGTTACTTGTATTTTATATTGAAAACTACGAAGGCTTTAATTGACAATTAGTGTCTTTTTATACTTCTGCGTAAATTACTTGTATTTTATATTGAAAACTACGAAGGCTTTAATTGACAATTAGTGTCTTTTTATACTTCTGCGTAAGTTACTTGTATTTTATATTGAAAACTACGAAGGCTTTAATTGACAATTAGTGTCTTTTTATACTTCTGCGTAAATTACTTGTATTTTATATTGAAAACTACGAAGGCTTTAATTGACAATTAGTGAGTTTTTATACTTCTGCGTAAATTATTGTATTTTATATTGAAAACTACGAAGGCTTTAATTGACAATTAGTGTCTTTTTATACTTCTGCGTAAGTTACTTGTATTTTATATTGAAAACTACGAAGGCTTTAATTGACAATTAGTGTCTTTTTATACTTCTGCGTAAATTACTTGTATTTTATATTGAAAACTGCGAAGGCTTTAATTGACAATTAGTGTCTTTTTATACTTCTGCGTAAGTTACTTGTATTTTATATTGAAAACTACGAAGGCTTTAATTGACAATTAGTGTCTTTTTATACTTCTGCGTAAGTTACTTGTATTTTATATTGAAAACTACGAAGGCTTTAATTGACAATTAGTGTCTTTTTATACTTCTGCGTAAATTACTTGTATTTTATATTGAAAACTACGAAGGCTTTAATTGACAATTAGTGAGTTTTTATACTTCTGCGTAAATTATTGTATTTTATATTGAAAACTACGAAGGCTTTAATTGACAATTAGTGTCTTTTTATACTTCTGCGTAAGTTACTTGTATTTTATATTGAAAACTACGAAGGCTTTAATTGACAATTAGTGTCTTTTTATACTTCTGCGTAAATTACTTGTATTTTATATTGAAAACTGCGAAGGCTTTAATTGACAATTAGTGTCTTTTTATACTTCTGCGTAAATTACTTGTATTTTATATTGAAAATTACTAAGGCTTTAATTGACAGTCAGTGTCTTTTTATACGTCTGCATAGATTACTTGTATTTTATATTGAAAATTACAGAGGTTTTAATTGACAATCAGTGTATTTTTATACGTCTGCATAAATTACTTGTATCTTATATTGAAAATTACGAAGGCTTTAATTGAAAATTAGTGTTTTTATATTCCTGCGTAAATTACTTGTATATTGTATTGAAAAGTGCAAAGGTTTTAAATGACAATTAGTGTCTTTTTATACGTGTGCGTAAATTACTTGTATTCTATATTGAAAATTACGAAGGCTTTAAATGACAATTAGTGTCTTTTTATACGTCTGCGTAAATTACTTGTATTTTATATTGAAAACTACAAAGGGTGTAAATGACAATTAGTGTTTTTATATGTCTTCGTAAATTACTTGTATTTTATATTTTAAATTACGAATGTTTTAAATGACATTTAGTCTTTTTTACACCTCTGCGGAAATTATTTGTATCTTATATTGAAAATTACGAAAAAATTAATTGAAAATTAGTGTCTTTTTATACAACTGCATAAATTACTTTTTTATATTGAAAATTGGGAAAGTTTTAAATGACAATTAGTGTTCTTTTAAATGTCTGCGTAATTTACTGGTAATTTATATCGAAATTTACCAAGGCTGTAATTGACAATTCGTGTCTTTTTATGCGTCTGCGTAAATTAGTTGTATTGTATATTGAAAATTACGAAGGCTTTAATTGACAATTTGTGTCTTTTTTTGTACATATGCGTAAATTGGTCGTATTTTGTGTTGAAAATTACGATGGGTTTAATTGACATTTGTCTTTTCATAACTTCGCGTAAATTACTTGTGTTTTATGTTGAAAATTGCAAAGGTTTATTTCACAATTAGTGTCTTTTTATATGTATGCGTAAATTGCTTGTATTTTATATTGAGGATTAGGAAGATTTTAATTGACAATTAGTGTCTTTTTATATTAATTGCGTATAGTGTTTCTTATTCTTCCATATTGCCATGGACTATTGGAACAAACACAAGTTTTATTACCACCCGGCTGAACATGTTTTTTTTTTCTGATTTGTCGATGCTTAGAGCTGCTTTACTACTTTTCATTCTGTAAAGACAATTATATTCCAAGCTCATATAAATTAATAGTTTTAGTACCAACTTACTAGCTCTTCTGATATCTCTTACAAGATAATATTTCACTTTACTTCTACTTATTCTGCTAGAAATGTTTATATTACTCTTACTTTGTATTGTAATTATATCAAGTAACTTATAAGCACGATGTAAATTTTCCTTAATTTTAGACTATTGCTTTTACGTATTCTGTTTTATTTTCATTACTATAAATATTGGTTTCATTGCTGCACGAATTGTGTATGACTGCACTTAAAATCTGGTTGTGGTGGAAGGGGTGGACTGTTAAATCCTTTTGTTAGAAATACAATGCGTTGTTTGAATTCTAGTATTCATCAGCTAAGAAAGAATGAACGCTTTTATGAATGCAAAGAAAAAATTGTATTTTAGGGTTAATTTCGCATTTCTTTTCCCGCATAAATGGATTAATTTGCTGCGATACATCTTTTTCACGAAAGTTCGAAATAAAGATCATAGTCTGTATTCGTCATTACTACATGCACAATGAATTATATTCTCCCATTTGAATCAAAGATTTGTCGAATTTATCATTAACAGGCTTCGAGACTTCAGACCCAATAGAGCAGTTCAGTGGGAAATCCGTATAACGGCGTACTGAGTATAGTGGTAAAGCGTACAGTGGCTGGGGTAATGTAGAATGAATGCCAACAAATTCGCAAAGGAAAACGCTCTGGATTTGAAGATTCTGACGAATAATTTGGTTTTTATACAAACATATTTTCAAACAGTGTCTGAAACTATTACACGGTTAGAAACGTCAGAGCAAGAGATGCCGGAAGCCCTCAAATTAATTGAGGAAATTATGCAGAGAATTAATGAGACATCAAGTACACCGGTTACTGAACGTGTAAAACAGAAGTGGAAATCAATTTTATGTAAAAATAACGGATATGGAACATTGTGTAACATAAACAGCAAATTAGTGGACATAGAGTCACCCGAGAATAAAGGACTGTCTCTTGGAGACTGCAATGTGTTAGGTTTTTTCGTCTTGCTCCTGTCACGTCATGCGACGTAAAGCGCAGCTTTTCACAGTACAAACTTTGGTAGATAACCGAAAAATATTTACGTTTGAGACACTGAGAATGTATCTTGTAGTACATTGCAATTCGGTACTGTAACTGCACTTCCAAAAGACGACCAATAGGATAAATGAAAAAATTAAAATTGCTACATGCTTATTTCCACCATTAACACTGTGTATAATTAAACGCAAATGCTTATAAAAGACAGGAGAACAAATGCTTTTCACATTCTTTTGACATTGTCATTGTGTAATGTATATTTACTTTCAGAATGTACATATTTGTGTGTTTCCCCATACTACCGTACTCTACTCTAAATAGCAACGTTGTTACCTCAACACATCTCTATCTACCTGCAGCGAGTCAACAACCTATAGTGCATGCACAGTAAACTTATTGTATCGGGTCCAAAGTCTCGAAGCCTGACCATTAATGCTAAAATCTGTGGTCTATGCATAATTTTTCTAGTGTATGACAGTTTGCACTGTTGATTGTTACTCAGTTGCTCTGAAGATAAAAAACACAAATATTAGTACTTACTTCTGACCACGTCATCGTACTTCTTGTAACCAGTCTTTTTCTTGTAACCCTTGGAGTCACTCTTCAGCGGGCTGCTCTCAGTGTCGCACTGTTCACTGTCCGCGTTGCTGAAAAAACAAAAGAAGTCTACGTGAGACATGGTCCAATATAGAGAACTGTAGGTGTTTAGATCTCCATGGAGTTAGAACGAATGACGGTCATTTCGACCCTCGTGCTAGTGGAGGGAGACTTGGAGTATGGTACCGGACGTCTGCAGAAATAAATACATTTTCTTATAGCATCCAACGACTTAAAATAAACAATAATTCACACGTGTACGGTCTCGCTGTTTCGAGTTTAACGAGCACAGCATGGATTTGAAAGGAGGGCTGGTCGTGCGTCATGTTACATGTTATAGGAGACGCCTTGCACCTCCCAAAACATTGCAATTCTTTAACGCATGCGATCATAAATATATTGTGCACTCTCAGGTGTTGGTGTCGTATTTTTACCAAGTACAGCCTCGGATTGTTTTAGTTTGATCAATCAATATCCGTTTACATGACGATAATTTCAGCACAGTTCCATTGTCAGAGGACTGAATATATTGCTTCGTAATTGCTTTCAGATTTATTACTGTTTAATACCGTAAAAGAAGGTAAAGTCGATCAAAATTTTGCAATTTTTAAATTATATTGAGGTTATGCAATGGAGCGAAGTTCCTCAGAAAATAGCATTTTGTCGTCATATCCTTCACTTATGAAGACGCGTTACAAGAATTAAATTACAATCTATAAAAAAATTGATTTTTTTATTTGACTTGTGATCGAAGTTACCTGCTTAAATAGGGTAAAGTCGATCACCATTGAATTTTTAGTTTAAGATCGATTTTAAAATATTGCGGAGTAAAGTCGATCAGTGTTCATTTTTTTGAAAACAAATTAAGTGTATTACATATATTTTATTTGTTATAAGGGGTGTAAAAACAATAATAATCTTCAATATATGACTATAGCATTATATAGTGTATCTTTTGTTACTTCGATACAATTAGGTCTATAGGTCTCCACTGTACAATCGTGACTATGATTGCCAACTTATAAAACATAAAAACACATTTTAATACTTCACATACCAACAAACAAAAATTTAAGAATTCAGAATTTACAGTGAAATACCAGCCTTCAATTATAATCTAAAATGCAATTCAACATTGCTTAGGTTTATATCAGATATTGGAAATCTTCCCCTCCTCATGTTACTTTAGAAACTACATTGTTCCCATAGTCAGGTACGGAGGGGTGTACAAAATATGTTCCTTTGGCAGTGCTTCTCTTATGCAAGAAATTCACCATAATTTCGTTTTCCTCTTTCCCCACTATCCCATCAATATAAGCTATACTATGACACTTTTCTGTTTATAAGTGTTAGTTGGAGGTATTTCCGTGAACAATTTATTCTTCCTGCTGGTCCTATCTGTTTCGAGTAGGTCGATGGCATGATCGACTTAACCCTACAAAGGTACAAATTTTCTTAAAATAAGTTTCAAACTGCAAAACTATTATTTCAGGATACAATCTCAACGAAAAGTACTTACGTATACTCCCTCGCTCCTTTCACTGCTGACTATAATTTAGAGTTTGTAAGACTTTGTTTTCATTTAAGAGAAAAAGTTGAAAATAACAATTTTCACTTCAACGGTAATTACAAAGTGTTCCCATTGTTGGCATCCGCAGGCTTTTTATTGTCCCTCTCGCTTACATTTACAATGTAAGGCAATGAAGTCAGCATAACAAAATTTTAACAAGTAACTGAGAAAATATATAATGTTCAATAAAAATCGCAAATGATCGATTTTACACCCACTGATTGACTTTACCCACTTCTACGGTATTTAATACTTTTAATGAAACTAACATCTATATATTATCATTACCACTACTTATTAATTTGTTTAACCTCTAATGACTAAGTCGTATTATATTAATGTCGTTCTCATTATATCGGTATAAAGGGTTGTTTCCAATCTCTGAAAACGAATTTTAAATGACGTCATGTGCGTCAGAAGTCACACGACAGCTGAACTGTGGTGAGAGGTAACAAACCAGTAGGGAGTGATTTCATAGTCAGACTGCACGGAATCTCACAGCAGCAATTCCCAAGAAAATCGAGTCTTTTTCGGAGGGATAAATTACGACCCTTTCCGAAGCAAAGTACAGTTACGTGAAAATCATAGGAGCCTGCAAAAAACCTGGTTTCTTCATCTCCAAGAAAGGCGTCTTTTGTGTACTTAATAAGACTAGCAAAGCTCGAATGAGATTAATTCCAGAGGGGAAATATCAAGCAAATCCACCCCTTGTCACAAGCCGCATCTCCATAGAAGATGATACAAACTAATCTCATCCGAGCTTTACCAGTCTTATTAAGTACACAGAAGATGCCTTTCTTGGAAATGACGAAACCACCTTTTTTGCAGGCTTCTATTATTTTCACTTTACTATACTTGACATCGGAAAGGGTCATAATGTACCCTTCCCATAAAAGCTCGAGTTTCTTGGTCATTGCTGCTGTGAGACACCGTGCACTTTGTCTATGAAATCACTCACTACAGGTATGTCACCTCTCACCACAAATCAGCTGTCGTGTGACTCCTGACGCACTTGACGTCAATCAAAATTCGTTTCCAGGGATCGGAAACAGCCCTGTATATTACATTTAGATTTTGATCCCTATAGCATAATTTCAGTAAAGTACTATTGAATTTATTTTCATCGTTTAACTAACTACCTAACTCAATTATTATCTGTAATGCTAGA
The DNA here is from genome assembly GCF_040183065.1 of Periplaneta americana. Lineage (NCBI taxonomy): Eukaryota > Metazoa > Arthropoda > Insecta > Blattodea > Blattidae > Periplaneta > Periplaneta americana. Next base: position 163,716,005 of record NC_091126.1, on the reverse strand, counting down.
TTATGCCATTAGGAAAGTCCAGGAAAACAGAGAAGGTATGAAATTGATTGGGTTACATCAGTTGCGTATTTATGCGTGCGTGAGTTAGGAGAAAATCCACAAAAGATTAGAGAAGCAACGGGAATTTTACTTGAAACAAGGAAGGAGATAGGTTTGGGAGTGAACCCCGAAAAGACAAAGTATATGATTATGCCTCGTGACCAGAACATAGTACGAAATGAAAATATAAAAATTGGATATTTATCCTTTGAAAAGCTGGAAAAATTCAAATACCTTGAAGCAACAGTAACAAATATAAATGAAACCTGGGAGAAAATTAAACGCAGAATAAATATGGGAAATACCTGCTATTATTCGGTTAGAAATTTTTATCATTCAGTCTGCTCTCGAAAAAGCTGAATGTTACAATTTTTAAAAGCGTTATATTACCGGTCGTTCTGTATGGTTGTGAAACTTGGTTAAGGGTCTTTAAGAATAAAGTGCTTAGGAAAATATTTGAGGCTAAGAGGGATGAAGTTACAGGAGAATGAAGAAAGTTACACAACACAGAGCTGCAATCATTGTATTCTTCACCTGACATAATTAGGAACATTAAATCCAGACGTTTGAGATGGGCAGGGCATGTAGCATGTATGGGTTAATCTAGAAATTCATATACAGTGTTAGTTGGAAGACCTGAGGGAAAGAGACCTTTGGGGAGACCAAGGCGTAGAGAGGAGGATAATATTAAAATGAATTTGAGGGTGGTGGGATAATGATAGAGACTGGATTAATCTTGCTCATGATAGAGACCGATGGCGGACTTATGTGAGGGCAGTAATGAAACTCCGGGTTCGTATTAAGTTATTACCCTTTCTTTTAGGCTGTAACTCAAATGAAATAAATATATAGGCCTACTAGTAGTTAAAATTGGAAATTTATCTTTTGAAGAGGTGGAGAAGTTCAAATATCTGGGAGCAACAGTAACAAATATAAATGATACTCGGGAGGAAATTAAACACAGAATAAATATGGGAAATGCCTGTTATTATTCGGTTGAGAAGCTTTTATCATTCAGTCTGCTGTGAAAAAATGAGAAAGTTAGAATTTATAAAACGGTTATATTACTGGTTGTTCTTTATGGTTGTGAAACTTGGACGCTCACTTTGATAGACGAACATAGGTTAAGGGTGTTTGAGAATAAGGTGCTTAGGAAAATATTTGGTGCTAAGAGGGATGAAGTTACAGGAGAATGGAGAAAGTTGCACAACACAGAACTGCACGCATTGTATACTTCACGTGACATAATTAGGAACATTAAATCCAGACGTTTGAGATGGGCAGGGCATGTAGCACGTATGGGCGAATCCAGAAATGCGTACAGAGTGTTAGTTGGGAGGCCGGAGGAAAAAAGACCTTTAGGGAGGCCGAGACATATATTGGGAAGATAACATTAAAATGGATTTGAGGGAGGTGGGATATGATGATAGAGAATGGATTAATCTATCTCAGGATTGGGACCAATGGCGGGCTTATATGAGGGCGGGAATGAACCTCCGGGTTCCTTAAAAGCCAGTAAGTAAGTAAGTAGTTAAAATTAAACTGATGATTATTTCTGTAGAATCTTTAGAATGTTGTATATATTTGTACTTTAAATGTTTGTCACTGCTGTATTGATTAAGGCTGATTGAGTGAAAGAAAAAGCCTTATGACCTTAACTGTGTCTGCGAAAATAAAATATTCTCATTCAGCCAGTATCGAGTCTTCGGAGTGTAATGATTTATGACCTTGCCATGAAATTTGTGTGTTCGATGCTATGTATTGATATTTCATTGCTGAGTGCGAAGGCATTATTTGATGTTTTGCATTTATACTAAATTAAGTAGTCCTAGCACATAAAAAAACATAAAAAATTAGAAACACCCCTATGAGCAAAACTCATGTTCGGGTGTACTCTAGTTCCATCTAATGGTCGAGTTGGTATAGCGCTGGCCTTCTATGCCCAAGGTTTGCGGGTTCGATCCCGGGCCAAGTCGATGGCATTTAATTGTGCTTAAATGCGACGGGCTCATGTCAGTAGATTTACTGACATGTAAAAGAACTCCTGCGGTACAAAATTCCAGCACATCTGGCGACGCTGATATAACCTCTGCAATAGCGAGAGTCGTTAAATAAAACATAACATTTAACCTTAAGATACCTCTTGCACAAAAGGGGAGATCTATAACTGAAACTAGATTAATATATTTCAGTATTATTTGTATTTATCCTGGTAATAATGAACAGTTTGAGTCGTAGACATTTTGTTTTTGCAGCATTAACTTCCCATGATTGTACGAGAAGATTCGAAGAGAACGGCAGTTACGTAGACTTTCGGCTCCCCCCTACTACCATTAATGCATAACACAATGTCAATACGGCGGTTGCTGTCGTCTGCGATACAACGAACTTTTCTGTTGATTTTCGAGTTCGTCATTTTTTTTCCGGTTATTATATGCTTATTTAAGTTGTGTTAACTCTCGCTAGTGGTTTTATATTTTATTTTATCCGTCTTAGTATTTATTTTATTATTGTAAATATTTTTGTTTTATCACTTATAATTATTATTATTATTATTATTATTATTATTATTATTATTATTATTATTATTAATATTGAATTATTTTGTATTTACAATCTTTGTATCATTTCTGTCACGATTATTCTGTTATTATTATTATTATTATTATTATTATTATTATTATTATTATTATTATTACTATTATTTCTATCATCAGCATTATTATTTGATCCCTGTAAAATTTATGTAGACTACTGGACTGTACCCGAGCACGAGCATATGCTCATTTCAGGTATCTATTCATATGTATTCATATCAAATGTAAATTGTAAATAAATTTGAATTTGAATTTGAGCATTTAAAATTCCATCTAATGCAAGAAATAGGCTACAAAAGTTAACACACAAAAATATTATATAAGAAGAAAAAGAAAAAGTAAGAACATTAATATGATTATGCATAAAATTAATTTAATTATCATTTACAAGCGGATGTTTAATTTTTTATTGAAGTTAATTTTGGAAATGTTGAAAATTCAGGGTGGATTTTGATTACGGAGTCATATAATCTTGGTCCTAGACTAATAGTGTTTTTTAAATCTGCCCTTGTAAAAAATACGATGAAAGAGTAATGGAACGGAGAAAAATTCTCTCCGGCGCCGGGATTTGAGCCCGGGTTTTCAGCTCTACGTGCTGACGCTTCATCCACTAAGCCACACCGGATTCCACCCCGGCGTCGGAAGAATCGTCTCAGTTTTTAAGTTCCAACTCTTGGGTTCCCTCTAGTGACCGCCCTCTGCACTACGTCATAGATATCTATGAACCTAGGACCGAAGTCCACACATGTGCTGAGGTGCACTCGTAATGAGTGACTAGTTGGCCGGGATCCGACGGAATAAGCGCCGTCTTAAATCACGAAGTGATTTACGCATATGATATATATTATTTTAATGTACCGAAGTACATATGATATTTCCATGCAGATATTCTGCGTCATCATACGATGAAAGAGTAATGTTTGCTCTCTTAATGGTAAGTTAAGATTCCATCTACACGTAGTATTCTAAATATAAAAAAAAATGTGTATATAATCTTTACGACTTTTGTGATAATTACAGTGAAAGAAATTCTTCAGCTTTCAGATAGCACACCCAATGCAATTATGCACTGTACATGCTCCTAAGAAATTGCGGAGAGACCAGTCTCCAACATTTTAATATATCTCAGCGTCTGCAGCACATTGATGATTCCACCTACATTATGTGTTGTAGATGAAGAAGAAAGAACACCTACTCAAATTCTTCATGTCTGTAACGACACATTGCTACCTAACAAAAACACTAAGTGTATTCGGGAGACGTTAAGATCAATATCGTATCAAAGACTGGTGTTAGTTACTACATAAAGGAAAAGATGTGGCATTATAAACCTCCCATCTTGTGAATATGTCGACGCCATCAAGATGTCATGTAATCTGTCGCCAGTCCGTTCTGTTCCAGGAAGAACTTTCAGCACATTCAGTTGCTGTCATCCAGGTTGCAACGAGAAGGAAAGTTTAGAGCACGTACTGGGGTTCTGTAGAAAAGGCAAAAGCTTCGAAAGAATAGCTGTAATCGAGTAAGATCTGCTCTCGCTAAATAATTGCAGCACCAAAAATGGAAGGTTTATGAACAACTTCGCATCATCTCCGAATATGATTCAAGCAGGCGTGTTGATGTAGTGGTTATCGACACGAAAATAATAATAATAGGAATAATTCTTGGCCGTACCGTTCGTTTTAAAAGAGATACAAACCAGGCTAAAGAGATCGTTCGAGAAAAAAAAACACTGTTTAAAAAAAACATCAAAACAAACAAGACTAATAAACGCGAGTCCTGAAATTTGTATCTTTCGAGATATGTGCACTTGTTCACAATCATAACAGGTGTTCGAAAAGAAATTTAAAATGATGGTTTATTTAACGACGATCGCAACTGTCGAGATTATATCAGCGTCGCCGGTATGCCGGAATTTTGTCCCGCAAAAGTTCTTTTACAAGCCAGTAAATCTACTGACATGAATACCAGTGGCGTCTCCTGCATATTTCTTAAGAGGAGGAAAGAAGTTAACAGCACGAAATGACACCTTCTTGAATGAAACATGCTACAAATTAGCCTACATGCATAAATGTAAGACCAGGTAGTGTTTGGGTTGGTCTTCCCTTCTGTATAGCAATAATCTGTTCTTATAAACTGAGTTTCCTAAATTGTCCAAAATATATTATGTTTTCACTTCCATTCATTGTTGAATAATTGCGCAAATTAAAATTACAAGGAAATTCACAACCTCGTAGCATTTTTCGAGCACACTACAGCATCACACGTGTTGGAAGAGACCAGCCACTAACTCGTAACCGGAACCGTTTTACGGAAATGGAAATGGGAATGGGAAATAATCTGAGGAAAGCGAGAACACTGCACCCACCCACGTGGTCTGTGTTGCCACACGTACATTTTACAAGTTCAGTATCACATGCTTTTGAAGAATGTCAGTGCTTGTAAAGTCATACTATCATTATTGTTCAAAGCTGCCGGTGGCCGATTAATTTTTTATGTTAAAAATGATGTAGTTTGGAGTACCTACTTTCAGTTTCAAATATATTTGTACAAAACTGACAGCTTGGCTGCTGCCCTGTCTAGTAAACAATGAATAGAAGTGAATTTCAGGGGCCAACTACGTAGACCTACTTCCTCTTTGTTTTACATAAACCCGACTTTAACTTTCAAGTATCCACGAAAGTTTCAAACCATGAATAGTAGCCTATATAAAGTGCAATGAATAATATTTTTGATTTATAATTTAAAAAAAAGTTTACATGGTGTCTTTCATAGCGTTGCGTTAAAACTGTTTTTGTTGTGTCTCCTAGATGTGTTATAGTCCGGTTGAATGCAACATCGTTAGGTGGCAGCGGTAGCGAGCTTGCTGCACGACCAGTCGGTTTCTATTTCCCGCCCATGACTGATTCAGAGGAGGATCTTCTCCCTCGTCGTTCATTTACTTGCTTTAAAATTCTGCTTCTTTCTCTGGCCGCTAGTGCGCTGTTGTCTATGTGTGTTAACTGCAGTAGAGGAGGAATGGAGTGCCCTTCCTCCACACAGACAATCTCGCATCTTTCTTACAGTTTTCTACAGCACATGAGCGCGCGTCGTTTAAAACTCGATCAACCGAGTTTTTCTTATAGCTGTGAACTTAAAAATTATCGAATCTTCCTCGAATTTCAAGGCACATATTTGAAAAGAAGAAAATGTGAGGAGGACGTTCCTCCCTTCCTTCCCCCGAGGAACCGCCGCTGATGAATACAATACAAAGCTTAATTGTTTTCAGTCAATGACTTTACTTTATATACGTGTAAGGCACAAGTCCTTATATTACATAATTTAATATTGTGTTAACGTTTTCGTCGGTCATGCCGACATCAGATACAACTTTTTATGCTGCAATATCATCCCTTAAATAAATATTTGTGGCTCTGTGATCAAAAATATAATATACTTTGATAAACATAAAACATATTAAAATCAACATGGTTTGGGAACATCAATATTTCTTTTCTCATCTAATTGTGCCCTTACTGTCAATTAGTTAAAAACACAAATTTGTAATTACAATACATATACAGAAAATTTGCAGGTTTTCACTATATAAAAATCTAAAATTGAAAGAATTCATGTAAAATGCTATGTGAAGAGATGCTTACAATCATTAATCTATGTTTATCTAGTTTTCTTATATCCATATTCTTGTTATCCAGTTATTACACGCCTTTTTCTGTGTCAGAATGATGTATATACACCGTAATATGTGTGTTGAGATTGTACGTTGAAGCCTTAATTCATCAAAGTTGTTAATGATGATATTTACAATAGATGAAATATTTCTATAGATTATGTAATATAAGGGACTTGTACCTTAAACATATATAAAGTAAAGTCATTGACTGAAAATAATTAATCTTTGTATTGTATATCATAGAATTTTCTGAAAAATTATTCAAAATGAACTGCAAAATTCTACTGACATGAGCCTGTCGCATTTAAGCATACTTTAATGCCATCGACCTTGACCGGGATCGAATCCGCAACCTCGAGCACAGAAGGCCAGCGCTATATTGTGATTTCCATTAAAAATAGCACTCAATATTCTGAGAGGTAATATTTTATCATCAAAAGAGGAAAAGAAAATCTACTAAACCATTCATTCAGTGTTCTGCCCAGGGGCGGGTCTTTCACTGCAAACCCAGCCTTCTCCAATCTTTCCTATTTTCTGCCTCCCTCTTTGTCTCCTCATATGAACCATATATATTAATGTCGTCTATCATCTGATATCTTCTTCTGCCCCGAACTTTTCTCCCGTTCACAATTCCTTCTAGTGCATCCTTCAGTAGGCAGTTTCTTCTCAGCGAGTGACCCAGTCAATTCGTTTTCCTCTTCCTGATCATTTTCAGCATCATTCTTTCTTCACCCACTCTTTCCAACATAGTTTCATGTGTGTTCTTTTGGAGAATGGTTGGGTCTAACTATAGGTGAGGGGGTGAAACCTACAAAGTAGGACTTGTTTTAGGTACAAATCACGTACGGTCAGAAGACCCGTGCATTGGATTCATGAGATGATTATGATAATATAATATCTGTATGTATAATATTACTTAATAAATCCATCTAACTTGTCATCTGATACTTATTCTGTGTGTCATTCTTCACACGTTCCATTCTTCTCCATATCCACATTTCAAATGCTTCTACACGCTTCTCTTCATTTCGTCGTAATGTCCATGTTTCTGTCCCATACAATGCCTCACTTCATACAAAGCACTTCACAGTCTCTTCCTTAGTTATTTTTTCAGAGGTACGCAGAAAATGCTCCTTTTTTCTATTAAATGCTTCGTTGGCCATTGCTATCCTCCTTTTCACTTCCTGGCAGCAGCTTATGTTACTGCTTATAGTACATCCTAAGTATCTGAAGCAGTCCACTTGCTCTACTGCCTCTTTTAGAATTTGAAGTTTAACTTATTTTTATTTTTCTTCCTGTGACCAGGTCTTGGTCTTATTTGCATTTATCTTCATTCCACACTGCTCACAGCTGTCATTTAGCTCCAGTAGCATATCCCTTAGTATCATCTCTTCTTCCGGTAATAACGCCATATCATCAGCAAATCTTATCCACTTTATTCTTCTTCCTCCTACTATCGCTCCTCCCATGTTTTAAAAACAGTTCTTCAATAAATCCTCCAAATAGACCTTGAAGGGTGTAGGTGATAAATAGCATACTTGACGTACTCCTCTCCCAATTTCACTTCCTTCTGACATTTCTTCTCATATCCTGACTTTGACTCGTTGTTTCATGTAAAGGTTACTGAAAAGCTTCTTCTCTTTCCAGTCCACACCTATTTTCTTTAGGATCCCCATCAGTTTACTCCAATCCACTTTGTCAAAAGCCTTTTCTAGGTTCACAAACACTACATGCACTTCCTTAATCTTCTCTAGGTATATTTCACCTATTGTTCGTACCAGTCCAATTGCATCTCTCGTACCTTTTCCCTTTAATAAATATGGGTCCAAAAATTGATGTCTTCCGAAATATGAGTCCTTGTTCATCAACATCGTAGGTGATGTTCATTGTGATTTCCATTGAAAATAAAAGCATTGATATACTTTCTTAAGGGCAGACTCCACTAGAAATCATGAAAATTTTTAAAGAAATTTTTTTTTTCACTTTAGAATGTATATTTCGAGAGGTTGTAGTATTCGTACAATAAGAAAAGGAGTTTAATAAACATGGTTTCTAAAATTAAATTTTTTCGGAACAAGGTCTTTGAAATTGATATTGTGAGAACAAAATATCTTAGACTATATATCAAATTACAATTTCAGCTCTTTGCTTGTTATTTTATTTTGTATATAGTGTCATTCCGGGAATGCAGTAAACAAAAAGGTAATTAGGTGTGATTCCCTAAGACGTAGGGTAGAAGGATGCGTAACAATGAATGAAAATCACATTGATGTTGATGAATAAGGACAGTACTTATCTCGGAAGATATTAATTTTAGGACCCATGTTTATTAGACTTATTAGACTTGTTTTGATGAATACTATCACCTCTCAAATTATTTTATTCTTTTTAACACCCTGTATACGAGCCGTGCTTTCCTTTCGTGGGAACTTGTTACATCATCCCCATTTCGAATTGGGCTATTTACGAAATGCTTTTTGGAACTTGAGATTTTGTTTTCAAACTTACCCTTTATTTGTTGAAATCATTGAATGTCCTAGTTTCAACATAAATAAAATCAGATACTCAAATGTACTGTAGAAATAGTACAGTATTATCTAAAGTTGTACCGTAAAGTGGGGTGACTTTGAACGCTGAGGTGACTTTGAACAGTAAGTTAGCGACTTTCTAAATTAAATGCTGTACCCAATTGCGAAAAAACTGTTTAAATTGTAAATAAATTAGTTCAGTTTTTCGCAATTGGGTACAGCATTTAATTTAGAAAGGCGCTAAATTGCTGTTCAAAGTCACCTCGGCGTTCAAAGTCACCCCACTTTACGGTATATAATGAATTCCACATTCCTTTTATATGGTTGCTTTGTTAATTTTTTCTGTTATGTTATTTTATTAGTCTTTTCATGTTCTACTTCTTTTTATGTTTAAAGTATTTCGTTCTAATTTCTGGTTCGCATTGGTCAACCGCATTTGAGGACAGTGTATTTAAAAAAAAATCAATATACTGGATAAAGCGTACGTAATGTCATCAATTTCAGGTAGGTTAATCTTTGAACAGAAACCAAGATGGAGATTTCATTGCAACTAATTAGAAATTCCTCTTTCAGATATGTAATAAACGATCTTCCCACAAAATAATGTACGATACACGAGCGGTATGTTTTCTTTCAATTCTCGGAAATTATAAAAGCTCAACTACGTTTCGCTCTTTCAAACTTTTCCTCGAACATGAAAACTTCAACATACCGCTCTTGTAACGCATATTACTATTACCTTTCTCTTTGCAAGTTTTTTTATCAGCAGTAATCTTACTAGATGTTTTTATTTATCTAGAGAAAATCAAAACTCGAGTGGGATTTAATTGACTATTACACGATTAGAAGAAAGTATAAAAAGATTAGAAGCAACGAATTACTCCACAATAAAATATTAATTGACTTACGAAAATACAACTGTCTCCAAATGTATTATTGTACCATGTCAACATTACAAATATTACGCTAGATGGCAGTAGTGTGTTATGATTAGCTGCTTTCTTGTTACCAGTTGTGCCAACTATGGAATCTTCATTGAACTCTATGTACGGTTACTAGTCAAGAAGGCTTTATTGATTCAGTTTCATTTTTATTAAAACAGTTACATTCCACTTCAAATATCCGGATCCCATTAATCAACGTCACTTGACAGATTATTTTCAATAAATCTTAATATTAAACAATCTCTGATACGTGACTATCCATACTATCATATAGCAGAAACTATAACATAACCTAAATAATATAAACAAGTGTTAGAAAAGTTTTAATTAAGGATAATGAAATAAACAAGAAAAGTTTTAATTGACGATGATGAAATAAAAAATAAACATGAATAATTTTAAAAGGAACAATTATTGAAAGTACAATTTTTAAATTTGAAAGTTTTAGTGGTTAGTAGTTCAGTTGATGTTATATTGAACGTGTGCGTAAAAGTGGAACTCGTTAATGTACATAGTGTATTCCTCAACTTATTCAGGATTTCCGAATGGTGCTCTTCATTTATTTGTAAATAGGGTTTCAGGGAAGTTGCATAGGTATGATCATGATTTTATTAATTCTTGTTCTTGAATGCCAATGCGAGTCATATTTGAAACTGCTGTGCATCGACTGGAGTGGTTTGTATTTTTTTTTTACGTCCAGACTAGTGCAGTTTGAAATGTTGGCAAACAAGGAAACAAATGCTAGGGTAGTGATAAAAATAAACAAATGCTAGGGACGCGATAAAATTAAACAAATGCTAGGGACCAGAGAGAATCATTATTCAGGAATATATGGTCGATGACACGTCCTTTAGGAACTATGCATCTTAAAGTTAGATGTCCAGTATGTTTAATTTTCCACGCATGTTCTAACAATTATTTACAACAGCTGTTAAAATTAAATACCCTGGCTTCTGTCGGATTGTCAATTTATATTAAATGTGTATTTTTCTCTCTTTTTCTCTTTCTTCTTTATTCTTGCTCTTGTGTTGTATTTATTGGTTTTAATTAAGTTACTTACTGTATTTAGTAAACTGTCCTTGTAAATTTTATGTTATATTACTGGCTAAGACCACACCGTACACGAGCCTGGCTCTTACGGTAGTGGCTAAAAACATTTTTTTTTTCATAAATGTAATTTGTACTCACTAGCTAGCTAGTTAAATAAATAAATATCAGCCCCTTTTGTGACTTAAAATAATAAGGAATACTTAAGAATTTTGAGCAAAAATAAAGAACTTAGGAATATGTTCAATGAAAGTTATCATGTTTTAAATCATTTTTGTGGTGAAGTTTACCCCCAACGGTCAATTTTACTCTAGTTTACGTTACGAAAAATAGTTAATTTCAGATGAATTGGGGAAGTAATACGCCATACGATATACCCTATAAGGTTTTCCCTAAAAAATCATGTTCTGCCAAATCAAAAATTGAACTGAAGCACCTAATTCTTATTGACATCTAACTTTTTCTGTTTAATTCTGCCTTTAGTGTCTATGCGTGAAGGACCAACCACATTAGTCGTTGTTTAATTCGTAAATAACTCTTGTATACATATAACTCTTATCTAAATCAAATTGTTGAATTCTTTGTAAGTTCATACATATGTATGTATACTTTTTGCTGGTTGAGTGGAAGAGAAGGCCGTACGGCCTTAAATCTGCCAGCTAAAATAAATTATTATTATTATTATTATTATTATTATTATTATTATTTTTATTTTTATTATTATTATTATTATTATTAAGCTGCGGATTTATGCCTATATGCCTATTTTAATCCTTAACCTGAAGACGCAAGCTTTTAGGTTACATATCCATTTTAAGCCATTGTATTATATGCGAATTCTATAGTGCCTATAATTGCCTACTTCACTAGTAAATGCCTATTTGCTTATAAATGCCTAAAAGCTGCCTAAATTTCCGTATTATGTATTATATTTGAATTTGACTATTCTATCGATTTTTTTAATCTGTAATTTGTTTCTTTTTTATCCAGCAGCAAATAATTATCCTGGAAAACACAAAGCTAACAGCTGACCTTGCTTTCATCAAAGCAAACTTTGGAAAGCTGCCTGCTAACATAACGAAACTGGGAACGAGGAGTATTCCACTCCACAATGCTGTGCAAGTTATGAAGGAAGTAGAAACTATTCTTAAAGAAATACCAAGCAATGTGCGGGAAACAATGAGAAATAAGTAGCCTATCTGAAAATTGTGAAAAGAAATCCTGGTTGGGAGCAAGTGTTATTGCTGATTAGAAATGACATTGACATTCCTGCGTTACCATTGGTTTGGTCCCCAGTTGGGATTTCATCCCTGAAGAATTGCCCCATCACTTCATGTGAAATGGAGAGAAGTTTCTCCCAATTTAAGAACATTCTTACAGACAACAGGCATCAGTTCTCATTACAACATTTGGAAGAATATTCAGTTATTCACTGCCATAATGGCATTACTATAGAAATTAGTGTATAATGCTACGCTACGGTCGTGTTAGCCATTAAGAATTAGAAATTGTTAGTGCCTTTTTAAATGCCTATTTTAGAATTTTGAATGCCTACTTTGCCTACCTATTTCAACTGTTTTAGTGCCTAAAAATCCGTAGCTTAATTATTATTATTATTATTATTATTATTATTATTATTATTATTATTATTATTATTATTATTATTATTATTATTATTATTGTTAGTTTAATATTGTACGAAGTGGAAATATAAAAATTGGAGATTTATCCTTCGAAGGGGTGGAAAAATTCAAATATTTTGGAGCAACGGCAATATAAATGACATTCGGGAGGAAATTAAACGCAGAATAAATGTGGGAAATGCATGTTATTATTCGGTTGAGAAGCTTTTATCATCTAGTCTGCTGTCAAAAAATCTGAAAGTTAGAATTTATAAAACAGTTATATTACCGGTTGTTCTGTATGGTTGTGAAACTTGGACTCTCACTCTGAGAGAGGAACATAGGTTAAGGGTGTTTGAGAATAAGGTGCTTAGGAAAATATTTGGGTCTAAGCGGGATGAAGTTACAGGAGAATGGAGAAAGTTACACAACGCAGAACTGCACGCATTGTACTCTTCACCTGACATAATTAGGAACATTAAATCCAGACGTTTGAGATGAGCAGGGCATGTAGCACGTATGGACGAATCCAAAATGCATATAGAGTGTTAATTGGGAGGCCAGAGGGAAAAAGACCTTTGGGGAGGCCGAGACGTAAATGGGAAAATAATATTCAAATGGATTTGAGGGAGGTAGGATATGATGGTAGAGACTGGATTAATCTTGCACAGGATAGGGACCAATGGCGGGCTTATGTGAGGGCGGCAATGAACACCGGGTTCCTTAAAAGCCAGTAAGTATTTTTATTGGGTTATTTTTACGACGCTGTATCAACATCTAGGTTATTTAGCGTCTGAATGAAATGAAGGTGATAATCCCGGTGAAATGAGTCCGGGGTCCAGCACCGAACGTTACCAAGCATTTGCTAGTATTGGGTTGAGGGAAAACCCCGGAAAAAACTTACCAGCTAAAATAAATTATTATTATTATTATTATTATTATTATTAACATTATTATTATTATTATTATTAACATTATTATTATTATTATTATTATTATTATTATTATTATTATTATTATTATTAGTTTGGGAAGTAACCTTGTGAGCATAAGAACGAAAGATAGTTAAATTTGAGTCTAATTCCATGTCTAGAAACATCGATCGTGTTCTCCTTAATCCAGAACTTTCCGTACGTAACACGATGCCAGTTAAACGTGTAATAGCATGGGAGAAGGGTGTTCGGTGTGTGGGAGTGACGTCTTCAGACTGAACACAATACGCTACTCGGCCACTGCTTTCTTCTATTTCCACCCGTATTAATGGCCGGTGTCAATATTGTCTGAAATGCTCTGATATGCTGCGAGATATTTAGGACAACAGCGTTGCCATGTGTACGAGACATAGCTGTTTGTTCTTCGTACCAGGTATCGTCCAGTCTTGGATGCTTTCCTTGCGAAAATGTATATTGCAAATGGATTTAGTATGAACGTCAAGTTTTTAATCAAAGTACTTTTCAGAACCCTCTAAAATATGTTTACCATTACGAACCAATTTTACTATGTTGCATAATCAACAAAGATGTGATAGTTTTAATCAGTGATTTTTTTTCTGGCGGAACGCACCGGAACGGATTTCCGGCATCTTTTTGTCCTGTTTTTCATAATAATAATAATAATAATAATAATAATAATAATAATAATAATAATAATAATAATAATAATGTTTTATTTTCGCTGGCAGAGTTAAGGCCATAAGGCCTTCTCTTCCACTCAACCACCCTTAATCAATACCATACATATTTAAATTACAAATATTTACACTACACTTAAAAGATTCTCCAGCAATATTCTTCAGTTTTAACGACCAGTAGACTATATATTTATTTAAATTTAGATAAACCTATAAGGTAAATTAGTAACTTAATTTATGAGCTAATTTAATTCAATCAATTATAATTAATTTTATGCTCGACCATGCCGAAATGTAGTAATTATACACCTGGTAGCAGACCTATAATGCATGTCATTAAATTACACCTACTCATTAAAGGTCAGGTCTTTCAGCCAATGACGACTCAGGTTACAACTGTTCAGCCAATGACAGGTCAGCTTTCTACCGTTATAAAACCGCAAGTATCGATTATTCTCGGATATGCAATCGAAAGAGAATTAGCGAAAAGTCACGGAGGCTGGAAATCCAATACTGTCGCAGAAGGTTATGTTCTGTTACTATAATAATTAGCGTTAATTGTAAATAATATTCAAATAAATTCAATTTGTCATCTCGTTTTTCAATGTCTAATTTAATTTCAATGTTATCTCTGTAGGTTCTTATGGCCTAGCAAGGTCAATGTGGACATCTGTTCCTCGGAAAAAATCAATACTTTCGCGTCTGCGCACATCTCACAACATACGGGACATTGCTAAAAAATTAATCATATCAAGTTAGAAATATGGTCGAGCATAAAAAGTCGTATGAAACTCGCCTATAATGGTAATTAAGAAGCTCGTATGAAAATTATGAAACTCGCTTGCGCTCGTTTCATAAATATCCATACTCACTTCTTAATTATCTTCATTATAGGCTCGTTGCATAATGTACTATAATATTTGAGATAGCTAGTAAAATGATGAAAATTAATTTAATATAAGCTTACTAGGACTATGTTACAGGGAGAATATATATATATATATATATATATATATATATAATGAGAATATTAATGTAATTGCCATTACAGATTTTGTAAATTTATTTAGAGAAATTAATGATAATAATAAGAATGGACAGATGTTAGTTTCATTGTAAGTAACAAATATTAATCAGCAATTAATCTTTTAAGTAAGAATTTATGTAATTTTGACCTAAACAACCCCTTACATCACTCGGAAGCGAGTTCCAATTTCTAGGAACTGAAACTGTATAAGATGAAGAATATAAAGATGTCTTGTGGTAGGGCATAATGAGTAAATTGTTATGATGAGATCTTGTACTTAGCTGATGATATGCGGATAAATTTTGGAACTGACAAGGGAAGGGATTTGGCTCGAACAGGAATTTCGTATCCAAAATTTGTTTACAGGCCCATCCTTACATCTCTGTAAAGCTCCCAAAAGCATTCGTTTGTGTAATGTGTGGTTTGTCTGTTAGACTACTGTACAAGTTGAGGGATGGGGAGAGCACTGCAAAAGTTAAGGGGGTGGGACACCTTACCCGTAAGCCTAGCCTAGCCTAGAAGCTAGTGCTACTGGTAAAATGTCTAAAGCCCATTTAAGAATATTTTTCTCGAACGTTCTGTCTGAAAATATTGCACCTAATCAAAAGTGTACACTGTTGTGTGATTCGTTGAATGCGCAAAAGGACACAACCTTAATAAATTAATCATTCCAAGACTAGGACATGGAATGTATGATCATTCCACCTAAAAAAACTAAATATATCCAGACTCTGAATATCTATTTCCTTAGACAATACAAAATATATGCTCGGAGGATAACAGATTACATTAGGAATCTTGCTGGGAATCCAAAACTTAAATTGGGAAATCGAGTGTTTATAATGAAAATGCACTCTGTTATTCATAACCAGTTGTGTGCTCCAGTATTCCGCCCTATGCTTCAGTATTGCTGGCAGTCAGCTGGCTACGTGAATTCTGAACAAGTCTCGGACTTCAAAAATGTAATTCAGGTGGCATTTGATTTTTGAGCACTGGAGTGTGGTTCAGAAGATTGTTCAGGTGTTGCTTCTGCGTGTTGTGCTTATTGCTCTGCTCCATGCTGTTTCATGCATTTTATAGAGAATCCTCAAGTACATTTTTAAAGAAGTATATTGACCAATAGCAACCAAACAGAGAGTTACACAAATGAATGCTTTTACGGTCTTCATCATCATTGTAAGGCAAGCCTCTGTACAAATTTTTAACCAAAAATTTCTATTCGAGCCGAAACCCTTCCCTTGTGAGAAATGTGTTATTAAAGCTTGAAAGCCTTAAATTTGGACGAAAAGAAGGTTAAAAACGACAAAATTCCCGTTCACTGAACATAATCATTAGAGATGAACAAAATTAACTGTCGCTCTCGCTCGCTATGTTCGTTGCATTTGTCTTTCGAGTCTCGTCTCGCAACTCTTGTGCGCTTCGAGTCTCGCTCAACATTCTCGAAATAGCATTTGGTCGACGTGGAATGATTTCGTAACTTTGAATAACATACAAAATTGAAAAAAATAACATTAGAGATGTTTAATTTATACAAAAAGACAAAAGAAAACAGTATCACAGTTATTAAAATGTTCTGGTTCTACTGTCAGATATTACCTATGGTTATATAAATAAAAAAATCTAAACTAAATATGAATTTGTAAGAAACATAAAACATAGTATTAAATAAAGCGTATGTTTACTTGAAATTGCATACTTGATTTCAAACATACGAAAAAAAAAATCCTAGTCTTTTAATAAGGGCCTAGTGATTATATAAAGATTTGGGAACGGATTACTACACCGGAATATAGACATGATGTTTCAAATAGGCTACTTGATTGTTTATACGTGTAGGCAGTTGCCAAAACAGATAAAAGTTCAGTCTGGTATAAACAACTGTGACGATTCAAGACTGTTTGACGTTCGAGAATTGGTCACTCCCGAAGTCTCGATGTTTTGAACATTTGTAGTCAACGACAGGCCATAATGTCGAGCGGGTTTTCGGCTTTGAGGGCGCTGTTAGTCCTGCATTGTCGCTCGTTGTTCATCTCTAATAATCATCTCCCCATCCGCTATGTTGTATTCTACACGAGTTCCACCACGTTTTTCTCCAGAACAAAAGCAATGGTTTTAATATAATTTAAAAGGAACAAATTAACCTTAATGTAGGATTTATTTTCTATTTTCGTAATTTAGTACAAAAATTCTAACGTTCTAGAATTTAGTAATGTGCAAAATCCTACTCGCAATTATGCCCCTGAAATTAGGGTTGGTTACACGTAATTATATCAAAATAAAGGGTGTCAATTATAATGCGTTTAACTGCGTATTGCATATTGAACTATAGTTACAGAATTTTTTTCGGGCATATAAGTTCTAATGTTTTGAGAAATTTAAAACAAGGAAATAGAATGGAAAAGAGGCAACTATCCAATTTCTTAAGCGAAAATATCTTCTGGGTACCTATGTTCTCGTCTGCAAGGTTGTAAAATTAATCAAGTCTTTTACAGACCGAGAATTTGTAAAATATTGCATAAAAAATGTTATAAGGATAATTTCAAGAAAATAAAATTGTCTTCAAACACAGTAGGAAAGATTGCAAAATTAATTGAAACTGAACTGAAACCAAAATTTATCAGTTTGTAGCTTACTTACTTGCATTGGACGAAAGCACAGATAAAAATGACAAAGCTCCGAGGATTTAATGAGAATTTTTTTTCTCCGACTCTCTATTTCTTAAAAGTCATTAAAGATATTAGCAGACCATCGTCGGAGTCCCCCACTGCGTTCTGAAATCTGGTGAAATGAGAGTGCCCCTCTTCCTTTTGCCTTTACTCCGAAAAGATCACTTTCTGTGCTGAGAGAATAGCATTTTATGTACTAATTATAATGTGCAGTTTGATACCACCACAGTCTAATATATACAGTCGCGAAGCTTGGGATGATTTTTTGCATTTCTCGCGATAGTTGCTAGCCGCTTGGAGCGCTGTGAGTACTAGGAACAATAGACTGTGCCATTGCCATCGTGATCTAATACAGGCCGTAAGGCAGACCATGTGACTCCCTTAACCCGATCACGAAGGGCGGCTTTTCAATTATATAACTTAGTTGAAATGCATGAAGAGTAACATATATTTGTTTCAAATGTAGTGTAATTGCATTAATAAAGTTTAAATCAATGATTATGAGACATTTCAGACATAAATGAGGGAAAGAAGGCAGAGGACGGACACTGGAAAGTTTTCTTTTCTCAATCGTACTATCAGGGACTGGAATGCTTTTCCTGCAGACTTACTAAAGGCTTTACCAACAACCAAAAATGTATTTAAAAATAGGCTTAAGGACCTTACTAATAGACGGTAATTATACACAGTATTTAAAGGATGTAAATGATATGTTGTTATTGAAGTGTTGTATCAGTGAAGAATTATGTTGTGTCAGTGAAGTGTGTTGTATCAGTGAAGAAGTATGTCGTGTCAGTGAAGTGTGCTGTGTAAGTGAAACGTGTTCCTGTCAGTGAAGCTTTATAGTTTATAGTGGCAGTGCAAAGAATTTGAACAGTGAAATGTTTTTGAAGTGTTAGTGAAATCAGGATAGAATCAGTGAAATGTGTCTTAGTTCCAGTGCAGTGAGTGAGTTGACAGCGAAATGAGTGTAATGTTGAAAGATACTCGTGCAGATATGAACATATCATACTCGTGGGTTTTAATTCGATCTTAGTTTTAAGATACAAATTAGAATATTTCAAATGTTACTTTAAGTGAACGTTTCATTTAATTTAGTATATTCCCTGTTGTTGTTATTATTATTATTATTATTATTATTATTATTATTATTATTAATTATTAGTATTATTATTAATCGTATTTTTAATTAATAAGTTTATTATTGTCATTATTGAGTGTAATTAGTTACCACTGCCACCGGGTATATACCCGTTGCAGTGTGAATAAATACATACATAATTCACTTGAGAGTTAAGGTGTAACATTATTTTTGGTGTGAAAATTACGTTGTTCGTATGTGTAATACCTGCCTTTATTTCGATTAAATATTGCGAAATTCTTGTACGTTCATTTATGCACGATTCAACAATTTTCAGTTGCACCGCACGGATATTTAGATATGCTGAAATTGAGGTTATGTTTACTGTACCAGTTGCCCCTTTCTGTCTAATTTTAGTGGTCACCAATGTCCTGCCATTACATATGTACCGGTAGCCTATATTATGTCGTATGAAAATTATAGGTTATGTTAACTATATTTAACTTATATTCCTATATTCGCAAGTATATATTATAATTAAACATACTGTCATGTATGATACCCCTCACATTCAATTTGTCTGTATTTTAATACTACTTTTGAGACTAAATTACTGTATTTACCTACAACCTAAGAGACGAAGTAACACAATCGTACGTACACTAATTTCATAGGAGTGGTATGGTAAATTTCCTGTCTTCAATTACAGAAGGTAAATGTGCTAAATTAAAATCACAATGTAAATTCTTTTTTATTAAACCTCAAAATAGCTTCAATTATCAACTTAAAATGTTGACGCGAACAGATTATGTTAACATGCAAAATTCTCTTCACACTAAAATAACACAGTTTTATAATTATTTCTGCAACATATTATGCAGCAAGAAGTACACGAAACTTATGGACACATTACACTAAATAAAACTTAGCAACGATAGGCCTACGTAAGAAAATTATAATATAATATTTCATTGAGCTCTATACACTGAAATAGAAAACTCGAACATACATTACGGCGGTCCAGATCGAAAAGGCATTGACTGTGCCGTATTTCGCATTGTTGTGAAAAGTTGTGTAAACTGTGAAATGTTAGTTATCGGTTGTAATAACTGTAA
The DNA here is from genome assembly GCF_040183065.1 of Periplaneta americana. NCBI lineage: Eukaryota > Metazoa > Arthropoda > Insecta > Blattodea > Blattidae > Periplaneta > Periplaneta americana. The sequence goes on along the minus strand of NC_091126.1, from coordinate 163,696,039 downwards.
ATGGCTAAAATTTGAATAATAATATGAGGCAAAGAGACGTTTGTTGCACTATAAATTCTAAGAAAAAGAGGCCAGAATTATCCTTCTTCCGAAAGATCCAGGAAGGTGAGTTTATAAAATATAATATATGCTTTGTGAAAGTAATATATGAACCTTATGTATTTCGCATTTCAATAGTGGAAGGAAGGTGTTAATTTTTTCAAAAGAACACGATATCGAAAGTACAATACATTTTATCGTCTGCTAGGGAAAAAGTCTGTGATGAGGCGATAGTAGCGATCCTAGTGGCTAGCAACTATCTATGGATGCATATTTCAACTGTCTATGTTTGCATATATAGTAAGTATTGAGCTTCGTGACTGTATATACTAGACTGTAATACCACTGTGTCGGCACGGGTGAATCGAAAGCGGGTTAATGCGGGAATCAGGGAGTTCTGCGAGGAGCAAGTGAGCTCTTTACGTCTAATGGAGACTAGCAGTGGCGGCCTGTGATATTACAGTGTTTTGATGAAAATATATATTTTGCAGAAATGTGCAGCAACAGATATGAAATCAGTTTATTTAAACTTTGCATGCATAAATTAAAGTACTTTGTTATATAATAATGAAAATATATTATTAATAGTATTGTTGAACACTAAGACACAAAAATGCAATTAACAACATGATAAATATATAACTAAAATATTTGTGAAGAGAAAAACTCTTTACTTTAATATCATAATAGTACAGGGACATCATTTTATTTTTACTAACATTTTTAATATTAACCTGCCTATTCCTTTGGATTAATGATTGAGACCCGGAAACACCGTTTGCTACCCCCTTCCACGACTGGAGTTCGATGATACTGGAGTAAAATACAAACAAATCACTTTACTAGGTATAGGAGGGAAGAAAAGTAGTTCATCCATTTACGTAATGTAGGAAATATCGCGCTTTTCAGTGTGATAATTTTCATTAGGTTTTGTTTAATCAAAATACAGTACAATATTAACACTAAGTGTTTTTACTCACGAACTGAGTTATCCATGCGAACGTATTCATTATACACTGTATATTATATTGTCTACAGCACATTAGCGTACGAATGCAATATAGAGAATGAAGTTAAAATGAAAAATAAACATAATATGGATATTTAAACACACTTTTGAAAATGGTGGCCGTTCATTTCGATACAGGCTTCAGTTCTTTTGTGCATATTATCGCACTATAGACTATTGCCTCTAATTCCAATTACCAGTTTCGTCCTTCATACTTAGTAACTCATATTGAAATAATTCTGTACCTAATCTATAAAAGAGTACCTTACGTACTGTAAATTCAGTCTTCACTTCTGCCCGACCCGCACAGATAAAATCTCAGACATGCTATCTACTGTCCGTCCAAGTGGTTATGTCGCGGGATCGTAGAAAGGGGGAGAATCACGTGATAGTTAATTACTTAACGAGGCCCTTTTATTTAAGTTATTTTAAACAGTTGCATAATACTACGTAGACGTCCAATTAATTCCTAACAGAAATTAATGTTTTCAGAAAAGAGCTAAGAAAGCCCAGCCACTTGTCTTTACAGTGGAGCGAGCAGAAGCAGGTGGGAGAAATCGGGATGCGACGTAGGCAAACGGACGACAGTACCTGTGCGAAAATATGATTCAATATTGGAAGTTTTCGTCACGGAAAACGCGAACATATTTCTGAAACGTACTATAATCACTAACTCAGTACTGCGGCCTTGGTTCTGTATGGAGGACAGTTGGAACTTCGTTAGTAGAAGGCGCGGGAGTGAAGTACTTTCAAAAACTCAGGTACAATAAAAGTTGAAGTAAAAATAAAATGATGTCCCTGTATAATAATGCAAAATAAATTGTAATTTGTTGAGCTCTATAATACCATAAAGATTTCAAAGAACGTTTTGATTTTTGATCTGTTCACATATGAATGATATAAGTTTGTTTTTTTTTTCTGTTCGACGATGTGCACAAAAAGTTTAAAGAACCTGTAACATCACACAAAAATGCAAGATCTGATATCCACGGTGCACAGTGAATCAAATTACTAATTTGGCTGAACAAACGTAAACTTATTTTTCTTTATCATCAAAAAAATCATAAATTATCCTGTGTATATTATTCACAAGTAACTGTTCCTCAATTCCCTGCACTATAAACACGTATCAGTGCAATATTGACAACGCAACACAACCTCCAATCTGAGGTATTCCCGCACGCGTTGTTTACATCATCTCGCAGAGTTGTTTGGCTGGTGGATGTCTGTGGTTGTATTTATGTTATCAGAGTGTTCTTTGCGGTATTTTGATATAGAAAATGCAGATGAAAATTTGGAAATTTATATTTTAAGCAGATTCAGTAATTATTTACAACAGATACTTAATAATTTTTCTATAAAGAGTCCCCTGAAGTTAAGTATTTAGGCATAATTTTCGATAATCATTTAAAATGGAACCAACACATTAATTACCTTTGTAATAAATTATGTAAAATAGTATATTATTTTGATTTATTGAGGAATTACTTGTCAATAAGTTTATTACGTACAATATATTTAACTTTATTTCAATCGGTAATTATGTATGGAATTATAGGATGGGGTAGCTCATTTAAATCCAATTTTAATCCACTTTATTTATTACAGAAGAAAATAATTAAAATATGTCTTCATAAACCTATTGATTTTCCATCTCAAAATTTGTTTCTAGACTTTAATGTACTTAACATAAGACAAATTTATTATATTGTATTAATAAAATTCATACATACAAATCGAAATAATTTTGAATTGTATTCTCATAGTTATGAAACAAAAGGTATGAATTCTTTAAGATTGTTTGAACCAAAATGCAACACTGTTACAGTATTTAATCATAGTAGTAATTTAGACCCAAGAATATATAATAAATTTATATTTAAATATCCTAATCTTGTCAATTCTAATAGTTCTTGTATTAAATTAAAAAAGTTATGTATGGATAAATTGAAAAATTGTAAATTTAAATTTATATACTATAATTGCACAGTAGACATAAGACAAATTGTATTGTATACTTATTAATTTCAATTCAGGAATTCATCCCCGGGCACGAGTTCTACTCTTTCAGGGGCGAGCTAAAGTTTTTCTGTATATATTATATTTTACGTTACGATTATTAGCAAATTAATAAATAAATAAGTAAATAAATAAATAAATAAGAAACTTAATGATTATTTAACATTTAATGTCTTTGACGAGACTTTCAACATACTTCGTCACGTCACGTTACGATCTAAATTTTATTGAGGTAAAATGTAGTGCAAGATCTCTATTTAGGAAAGTATCAAACTATTTGCACTTTCTTGCAACTTATACTTCGTTCCGTAATGTCTGACAGGAGAAGTAAACATTGCCGGCAGAGGAGGAGAGAAGCATAATTGCTATTCAACCAATGGCAACGATTTCATTTGACGTTGGACTTGAAGTTGGGCGGTCTGAAGCGTTCTACACCGCTCAAATTCAAGACAAGCATGGAAAGAGATTACCTGGATTTATTTTCGCTTGCACATTCCAGATAAAATCAAGAAGTTCCTTCCTGCTCCGCTTACACATCTTGCATATACGAAGGTTAGGTTCGGTTAGTTTAGGTTTTATTAACCAAGTCCGCGTATGGGCAAGTCATCATATTACAACCAAGATGATCGTGTCGCGAGGCGCACGTGCGGATGTTGTATTCTGCACGGCGTGTAGAACAAATGAGGTAGAATTTATTAGATTGAAGAAAGAAGAATTTCGTGTGTTCTTAATTAATCATGGTGTCTTATCTGATAGTTGTGCGTGTGGAAATTGTGGGGATATTTTGAAAGCAGATTTGGATCTGATAATTGTGCGTGTGGCAATTGTGGGGATATTTTGAAAGTAGATTGGGTTCTGATAGTTGTGCGTGTGGCAAATGTGGGGATGTTTTGAAAGCAGATTTGGATCTTATAATTGTGCGTGTAACAATTATGGGGATATTTTGAAAGCAAATTGCGATATGATAGTTGTGCGTGTCGCAATTGTGGGGATATTTTGAAAGCAGATTGAGATTTGATAGTTGTGCGTGTCGCAATTGTGGGGATATTTTGAAAGCAGATTGAGATCTGATAGTTGTGTGTGTGGCAATTGTTGGGAATATTTTGAAAGCAGATTTGGATCTGATAATTGTGCGTGTCGCATTTGTGGGGATATTTCGAAAGCAGATTGACATCTGACAGTTGTGCGCGTGGCAATTGTGGGGATATTTTGAAAGCAGATTTTGATCTGATAATTGTGCGTGTCGCAATTGTGGGGATATTTTGAAAGCACATTGAGATCTGATAGTTTCGCGTGTGGCAATTGTGGGGATATTTTGAAAGCAGATTTGGATCTGATAGTTGTGCGTGTGGCAATTGTGGTGATATTTTGAAAGCAGATTGGGTTCTGATAGTTGTGCGTGTGGCAAATGTGGGGATGTTTTGAAAGCAGATTTTGATCTGATAATTGTGCGTGTCGCAATTGTGGGGATATTTTGAAAGCACATTGAGATCTGACAGTTTCGCGTGTGGCAATTGTGGGGATATTTTGAAAGCAGATTTGGATCTGATAATTGTGCATGTGGCAATTGTGGGGATATTTTGAAAGTAGATTGGGATCTGATAGTTGTGCGTGTGGCAAATGTGGGGATGTTTTGAAAGCAGATTGGGTTCTGATAGTTGTGCGTGTGGCAAATGTGGGGATGTTTTGAAAGCAGATTTGGATCTGATAATTGTGCGTGTGACAATTATGGGGATATTTTGAAAGCAAATTGCGATATGATAGCTGTGCGTGTCGCAATTGTGGGGATATTTTGAAAGCAGACTGAGATCTGATAGTTGTGTGTGTGGCAATAATTGGGAATATTTTGAAAGCAAATTGGGATATGATAGTTGTGCGTGTGGCAATTGTGGGGATATTTTGAAAGCAGATTGAGATCTGATAGTTGTGCGCGTGGCAATTGTGGGGATATTTTGAAAGCAGATTGGGATATGATAGTTGTGCGTGTAGCAATTGTGGGGATATTTTGAAAGCAAATTGGGATATGATAGTTGTGCGTGTGGCAATTGTGGGGATATTTTGAAAGCAGATTGGGATATGATAGTTGTGCGTGTGGCAATTGTGGGGATATTTTGAAAGCAGATTTGGATCTGATAATTGTGCGTGTCGCAATTGTGGGGATATTTTGAAAGCATATTGAGATCTGATAGTTTCGCGTGTGGCAATTGTGGGGATATTTTGAAAGCAGATTGAGATCTGATAGTTGTGTGTGTGGCAATTGTTGGGAATATTTTGAAAGCAAATTGGGATATGATAGTTGTGCGTGTAGCAATTGTGGGGATATTTTGAAAGCAAATTGGGATATGATAGTTGTGCGTGTGGCAATTGTGGTGATATTTTGAAAGCAGATTTTGATCTGATAATTGTGCGTGTCGCAATTGTGGGGATATTTTGAAAGCACATTGAGATCTGATAGTTTCGCGTGTGGCAATTGTGGGGATATTTTGAAAGCAGATTTGGATCTGATAGTTGTGCGTGTGGCAATTGTTTGGATATTTTGATAGTAGATTGGGATCTGATAATTGAGCGTGTGGTAATTGTGGGAATATTTTGAAAGTAGATTGGGATCTGATAGTTATCCGTGTGGCAATTGTGGGAATATTTTGAAATCAGATTGGGATCTGATAATTGTGCGTGTGGCAATTTTGGGGATATTTTAAAAGTAGATTGGGCTCTGATAGTTGTGCGTGTGGCAATTGTGGGGACATTTTGAATGCAGATTGGAAGACCCTATATTCACCAATTCACGTCTAATTGGTAAGTTGTAGAGCTCATTATATTCCCCGGTAATTATGAATTTTGGATTATTTTTTTAACTTTCATTTTCGCCGTATTTTACCGTCGTAAAAACGAAAGAAATATTTTCAATTTTGGAAATCACCGATAATAACCTAACGTAACCTGACATTCTTAAGTTAGGTTAAAATTGATTTCCGCAAATGAAAATATTGCTATCGTTTTTACGATTTTAAATTACGGCAAAAATGGAAGCTTGAATAAAAATTATCCAGAAGCATTTAAAGTCCATAATTACGGTCATCTGAAGTAACTTACAGACGGAATGCCCAACTGCAGCGGAATTCCGCTACGCGTATCGAAATTTGAGGCTTCGGGAGACGTAGGGGCGATAAACGAAATTCTCCCGAAATGTAGCAAAATTAAAAAGAAATCATTTTAGGAGATTAAAGATATATAATTTTTTTTTTCAAATGCCGTTCGATTTTCTAGGCTATAGGTTCTGCGTAACTCTGATGTTCCGTAAGATATGGCGCTAATGTTTGTAAACACAGGTAGAAATCAAAATGTCACTGCTTTTGTAACAGTATCAGAAAAATAAACTGTTACATGTCATTGTAAGTGCTTTACTGAGAAGAAAATTAGATCTACAAAATAAAAATGTACCTATGCTTTGAGACCTACAAAATAGGTGATAATCATATCAGGAAGTTCAACCAACAAATGTATAATAATAAAAGTAGGCACTACATCAACTTCAAAGGATTCACCTCGTGATAAATCTGATTAACTTAGCTATATGTATATACACACATTCACATTATACATATATACATACAGAGTGATTCACGAGGAGTTATCGCCACTTACTGAGGTTATTTCCGAAGACATTCTGAGTAAAAGATGCCATGTAAACATGGGTCCTATTCTCAATAGTTCCAGAGTTACATTAATTTGAAGTTGTTTATAAAATACCTTTTTCTTTAGTTTTAATTGTAAAAGAATATTACAGATGGAGAATGAACTATCAGAAATATAACTTCTTCATTTGGCTAGTATTCTGAAACTAAAAATTTGTTGGGAATTTCATGGTTGCTTCGTACAATTTTTTTTTATTTCAACTAAAAAAATTACAGTTTTCTTACGCACTTATCACAATTGTTACAAATAACACCACTCTTGTCATGTGATTTGTAACAATTGTGATAAGTACATAAGAATAATGCAATTTTTAGTTAAAAATTGAAAGAAAAATCTATACGAAGAAACTAAGGAATTCACAACACCTTTTTAAATTCGGGATACTAGCAAATTAAAGAAATTACGCATACTTCTGAATAGTTAATTTTCTATATTTTTCAATATTATTTTCCTCTTAAAACTACAGTAAAGAAAATAGTAATATACGTTACAAGAGCGGTATGTTGACGTTTTCATGGTCGAGGAAAAGATTGAAAAAGCGAAACGTAGTTGAGCTTTTTTAATTTCCGAGAACATGAAAACAAACATACCGCTCGTGTATCGTACATTATTTTGTGCGAAGATCGTTTATTACATACCTGAAAGACGAATTTCTAATTAGTTGCAATGAAATCTCCATCTTGGTTTCTGTTTAATGACGGTAACTTCGGAAAACTTAATATCTTTCTTCAACATTGTTGCTATAAAATGTTTTCTGTGTTTACTATACTCCAGCAGGCCGTGATATACGTCTGTCTTTTTTTCCCCCCAAGTCTATAAATGTGAACTTAAAACAAACGGTAAGGTTATGTAGGCCTAATGATTTATTTTTCATTTTAATATTTTAACAATATTATTTATATAACATATTGCAGTAATAACATCCGCATATGGAATCTTGTTGATTTTTTCACGGCTTCCTTAATGTTACTTGTATCAGGAATGCAATAAGTTTCGTGGAGTAGTAGACTTTACTTAATTTTTGCAAATATTTAAAAACAATAATTAACATTGCAATTTAGGTGAAATTGCAGTGGTAAGTTTCCAATTTATAATTATTACTATGTTAAACGTCTCTAAAAGTTATATGTTAAAAGCCTAAAGCAGTAAAATGAATGTCGCGCTTAAGCGGTAAGAAGAGGGAAATTGTTATGTGTGTTACGTTGGGAATACTGAATGTGGTATTTCACACTTACCGCGTATTGGTTCTGTGCGGAAAACAAGCAAATACGCACGATCTCGCACAAAACATATATTTTACAAACAACTTCAAATTAGTGTCACTCTGAAAATATTGAAAACAGGACCCTTTTTATATGACTTCTTTTGCTCAGAATGTCTTCGGAAATAACCTCCGTAAGTGGCGATAAGTCCACACCTGTGGAGTAACGGTCAGCGCGTCTGGCCGCGAAACCAGGTGGCCCGGGTTCGATTCCCGGTCGGGGCAAGTTACCTGGTTGAGGTTTTTTCCGGGGTTTTCCCTCAACCCAATATGAGCAAATGGTGGATAACTTTCGGTGCTGGACCCAGACTCATTTCACCGGCATTATCACCTTCATCTCTTTCAGACGCTAAATAATCAAAGATGTTGATGAAGCGTCATAAAATAACCTACTAAAATAAAAAATAAAAAAGTGGCGATAACTCCTCGTGAATCACCCTGTATATATAACGCCACCAGAACCATTTCTATGTAGGTACTCGATTTTTCGTGAACATAAATATGTACATCATCACGTTTGCTTTATGTTAATGTGACTTCATCCTCCATAATATAGGCATAGACTTACTAAACTCATGGTGAAGAATCGGTAGAACGGAAAAATGTTCTCTCCGGTACCAGGACTCAAACCCGGGTGCAGCACGTAAAGCACGGGTTCGAGTCCCGGTACCGGAGGGAATTTTTCTCCGTTCTGTCGATTCTCCACAATAAGAAAACGCAGAATTACTGCACTGAACCTTCATATGTACTTCGGTATATCGTAGTAATATACTATTTAACTCAGTCAAAAAAAAAATATTTTGTAATGCTGGAATAAATTAAGATAGTGGAAATTTTACGCGATAAATCAAAGGAATATTCTAAAACTGTTAAGGCAGCATATACTTTTCGCAAGTCAAAAAAAAAACTTATTTTTGGAAAAGAGATTTTCCTGAACTGTATGGTGAAAAAATGTTTAAATACATTTAATATTTTTCGAGTTATAACTTAAAACGTGAAACTGTGTCGGTTGATTTCGCCATTTAAATGTTGACAAAACTTTTCATCTTCGGTAAGTTTGTCGCTTATTTCCCGAAACTTAATTTTACGAAGTCCGTCTTCCCATAGCTTCCACGTTTTTTTAGATGAATTCATTAAATTTTGCAAGAAAGTGGATTTCATACTCCCAAACAAACCCTTTGTTTAATACTGTTTTAGTTATTTCAAGTTATTTTTTCATTATTAATACTTTATGTAAAAATAGGCAAAATTAAATTTTAGAGTACATGACAAAAACATCGCAAAAGTATTTATTTATATTCAACTGATAATGGAAGAATGTATTTACACTCATTATCAATAAAATAGGGAAGAAAGTATTCAAACATAATAAAAATTGTACAAGATATTCAGGAAACCATTTTTCCCTACATAAATTGCACCGCCAATATAAAAGTATATTTACCTTTAACAATAAAATTTCTGGATTCTAAGAATTGTTTATTAATCTGGAAGTATTGTCTGACCACTAATCTCGTGAGTCCTGAGACATTTGTTGTTTTATTTTTAAAGTTCAACATAATTCTACACTTAAAAAAAAAAGTCACTGACATGAGGAGAAATGCTGAAAAAATTCTGCAGGTTACAGTTAGGGGTCGGTCTGGGTTGCGCGGTCGGTAGAGTTCTAGCCTTCTGTGCCCGAGGTTGCGGGTTCGATCCCGGCCCAGGTCAATGGCATTTAAATGTGCTTAAATGTGACAGGCTCACGCCTTCTTTATGGACACCGATATAAATTGGAATAGTGAGATAACATACACATGCAAGAAAATATTCTCGTTGCTACGTTCTTTAAAAACTGTAAGAAAAATTTCTACCTTTACTTTAAAAAAATCCTTATTCAGACGCTTGTGATGGTTTCTTTTGATTATTGTGATTCCTTGCTGACGAAATTAACTCATAACCTAGCTCACGAGCAAACATTCTCATGGGAACAGATACAAAATTTAATTCTTTTATTCCCATGTTATTAATGTTAAAACAAGTGCTTATACAAATTTTGGCAACTCGATCGCAATTACGAGGACCGTAAAAAAAGTTTCCCTGAGGCCGTTTACAGAAAGAAAACACAATTTCATGGAACGATTTATTGTAACAGGTACAGCAATTGTTGAGCTATTTTTCAACATATTCTCCATCGGAAATGAGATATTTGTCATACCGTGGGATCAACTTTTGTATCCCTGTGTCGTAGGGATCGAAACCAGTGTGACAGCCGTCTGAACCTCTCTGTCAATCCCATGGTATGACAAATGTGTAATTCCAGTGCGGAATATTTTGAAAAATAGGTCAACAATTGCTGTATCTGTTCTAATAAATCTTTCCATGAAATTGTTTTTTTCCGTCTGTAACGGCCCCAGAGAAACTTATCTTTAACGGCCCTCGTAATTGTGCTCAAGTGGCCAAAATTTGTGCAAGCACTTGTTTTGAAGTTTTAACATAATGGGGGGAAAAAGCATTTTTATATGCCCCCATTGGAATGTTTGCTTGTAAGAGATTGCAATGTGCTTATATGTATGTAAGATTCATTTGCAATGCGCGCAAATTTATCTCTCGAGCTTCTATAGTGGGTTCACCTGAAGGAACGAAGAATTCATACATTTATCGACACTACTATCTCTACTCTCACTTTGTAGGAGCACGTTTTCAGTTTATCACAACAGTACGTAATTATATCCAAGCACTTTTTTCTATCTCTCATCACATAACGTCATTATACCAGTCCCTCTATGCAGTATCATTACTTCGTCTGTGGAATTTTGTATCTAGTGACAACAGAGTTTGCCGGACGTGAACGAAATTCAAAATTAAGTTACAAACGTATATATTGATTAATGAAAATTATTAACAAGTTACTAGGTGTGTTGATTACAGCCTTCGTCCAATTATTTATAAATTTTTATTGTATTTCTTGTTGGCATTTTTAATTGTTTTCGTTTAATTAAAGACAGAGTGAATCAAAAGTATGGAACCACAAAAATATCTCCCGTATGCTTGATTTTCGATTAATATAGATGTTACCAGTATTTGTAAGACCAAATACTCTACCAGCGACACATTCGATTCTAGCCCTGATCTATCTCAAAAGCCGCCATTTTGGATGGAACTTTGAAATTTTAAATGGAAAGGTGGTCATGTAGGTACTCAAAATCATGTAAAATTTTTCTGAAAAAAAAATGGTACAATCTGTTTAGAGATATATCTAATCGCTTTCAAGTTATTTAAAGATAAGTCATAATGACACAAACATTTGTTACCGCATCTACAGATATTTTGTAACATGGTACAGTACTAAGGAGGCTTTGGAAAAGGTATTTTTATGCAATTCTGGTAATTAACTTTTCCTGATTTACTGTTTGGTTAACCTGTGACAGTTTCAATACATTGTTGTGATTATTTAAAGCTTTCCTATAACAAATTTCTTGAGTTTCGTGATGGCATTATCGAAAGGGGAAAAATTTATAACATTCTTCATTCTGGTGGGTTAAGCCATTAGAAATATTGCGGCAAACTGGACGAATAGTTCCCTGGACATTGGATTGGTCGGCGTGGACCAGTAGAATGGCCGGCCAGGTCTCCTGATTTAACACCTCTTGATTTTTTCTTTTGGGTTTACATAAAGAGCTTGGCATATGAAGAGAAAACTGAGAATGTCGAACATTTAAAGAACCTATCATTGAAGCCTGAACTAAAGTCACTCCGGAAATGCTACAAAATGTTCTCTCTGAGTGGAAAATCCGTCTACAAATGTGCAACGTCGAAAATGGACAACATATTGAGCACATTTTGTAGAATTTTCTTTTTGTGTCATTGTAACAGTTATCATTTAATGAAATGAAAACGATTAGAGATATCTCAAAACAGATTGCACCATTCTTAATGCATTGAAACTGTCACAGGTTAACCAAACAGTAAAGCAGGAAAAGTTATTAACCAGGATTACATAGAAATACCTTTTCCAAAGCCTACTTAGTACTGTACCATGTTACAAAATATCAGCGGTAACTAATGTTTGTGTCATTATGACAGTTATCTTTAAATAATTTCAAAACAATTAGAGCTATCTCAAAACATATTGCACCATAGTTTTTTAAATATCACATGATTTTGAGTACCTACATGACCCCCTTTCCATTTAAAATTTCAAAATCTTATCCAAAATGGTGGCTTTTGAGTTAGATGAGAGCTAGAATCGTATGTGCCACTGGTAGAGCATTTGGTCTTACAAATACTGGTAACAACAATAGTAATCGAAAATGAAGCATATGGGAGATATTTATGTGGTTCAGTCTTTTGATTCACCCTGTATATTAATAAAAATTTTGATTTTAAGTTATGATTAATAATAAGATACTAAATTAACCTTTTAAACCTCGACACTTACCTGGGATCTTTTCTGACCCCACACCATATTTTATTGTTAATATCTACATCCATATACTCCGAAACTTTCCAGTAACTTAGATATGCTATCCTCGGTTATTTTAGTTTCCTTTATAATTAAAATTATTATTTAATAAATATATATTGATTATTTTTTCATGTTTATTGCTTGGGTTCGTGGATGGCTCCAGCTATAGAACACGTCTTCATTTTCTAGTTAGAATTATTTTGCAGTGATAGTGTTTTGTTGTAAACAAAGTGAACATGTACTTGGACAAATGAAACAAATACAGCATAAACTGCCATGTAAGCTATGAGTAAAATGTTGTAGTTTCAAGTGTAATTATTTGTATTTGTAAAATTGGGTTCTTGTTCTTTCTTCTGCAGCAGGTGTTAAGACTAAATTAATGAATTATCTAAACATAATAATAAATACTTGATGTAATAACAATTTCCTTTTTGTGTTATGTGAAAGAAAAGTGATTGTGTTCTCTAATACTTGAAAAAATGAAAACACAGATACAGAATAAATAGTCCGCCATTAGCTTAATTAAATTAATTAATCCATTCATTCATTGTTGAAAGATAGTGAATAATTCTAGGTGCAATAAAAACTTTCAAATTTGATTATAGGCCTACTATTTTAAAAATGGATTAAACTATAAAAATATCCTAATTATTAATAAATATTCTTGGGGTCAAACAGACCCCAATGAGTAATATGAAATTCTAGAGAGCTAAGTTGCGAGGGTTAAATGTTTTTTGTAATTTTTTAGGTTTATGTTACTGTAATTGTACATGTTCTTGTTTAATATGTATGTTTTTGTGTAAATGAGAGAAACTGAAAAAAACTTCGGGATCTATCGGCTTTCTTCATTACGACTCCAACCAAGACGGGGATCGAACACTATTACGCGGGATAAATCTGACATCTATCACAAGGCTACGAGGAAAGTTTTTGGTGTGATGTGTGATCTGTATGACACGTGATTAACTGTTGAGCAGAATTACGCATGTACGCAAACGTTATGTGCCCTAAAATGTAGAGAAGTGTATAACGATTTACTGAAAATTGTCTTTATAGTGGAATTAAGACAATAACCGATTTGTAACATTTTTTTCATACGTTTAAATGTTTATTTCAAATTTCAAACTTTCAAATTTGAAATTTAAAATACATCGAAAGATGCTATAACATGGTCAAGTACATATTTATATAATAATACATCAGAACTACAGAATATAATTTCAACAATAGAAATAGAAATAAAATAATACAATCAATATAAAAAGAGGATAAATAATATTAACAAAATTTGAGGACCGAATGAGCAGCGCTCGTGTTCGGTCGCAGTTCAGATATATTATTAATATAAGAAGAATATAGAAAATAAAATAAAATAGGAACTAAAATTAAAATTAAAGCTACAATGAAATTATATAATATAATATTTACATAGAGAAGAATAATATCGTACGTGAATAAAGTAGGACAATTTATGAAAAATATATATTCCGAAATTATAGGATATAAATATAATATAGGCTGATTAATTCATAAACATAAGCTATAAATTTATTTAATCAAATTGAAGACATCAACGCGTTTCTAATTTTCTTTTTATAAGGTACTGGATTACATGTTGGAAGTTCTGAATGTAATTTAACTAAAGAATTATACCTACAACCGAGGGCCAAAATTAATGCTATGCTTTAGACCAGCAGATGTGAAACATTTAGGTTCTACTAATGTTGAATTATTATCTCGTCTTGTGTCATGATTATGTGTGATGAAATAATTCCATTTGAGGGATAAGAATTATTGTCATTTCGAAGGAAATGTGAGAATCTAAACAAAAAACAAGTTCTTCCACCAATCATGTTCTTTACAGAAAACATCGAGGATCGAACGCGAATTCTCGGAATGTTAATTCCGTGAACTAGAACTGGGCTGACGAGAATGTCTGTTGGTTTATATCATAACTAGAGATGGCAGATTTTCGCAATCACTGTATATGTGAAATGTAATTTAATGCTGTCAAATTAAGTAAATTTGTGTTTAAATGCACGTTAAAAATATTATTGTACTTTTTAAATTCGATATAAAATGCGAAATTGTGTACAAAATGCGATAACTTTCTGCTAAATTAGAACCAAATTCAATTTTATGAGACTTTTTGTGATTTTTAAAACAGAAAAAAATCGTCAAAATCTATGTAAAGTCCGTACCATATACATTTCCATTTTTAAAAATAGCTTTATCATCCATCCATGTTAGTTTCTACAGTACGAAAAGCACGAAAATGTAACCTGACCCTCTTTGTTTTAATCTGTACCGTTAACTTGAGTGCTTAACTAATCTATCTGGTGCTGGTGGTAGAATATTGTCTGCCTGTGCGATCTCTCTAGGTTCATTATTCACGTGCAAACAAGTTAGGGGAGAGTCGGGTAGTATCGGACATCGGGTAATATCGGACAGTGAGTTTCTTTCATCTACCACACGATTATAGTACCTGATTGACATGGTTACGTTTCTGTGATGTCGCATAGAGAAACGTAACCATGTCATTCAGGTACTAACATATGGTGGTAGATGAAAGAAGCGCACTGTCCGATTACTACCGATGTCCGATACTACCCGACTCTCCCCTATATGCGGTAGCTGGTGATTACGATTCACAATTTTACTGCAATTTTATGTTCCGTGACATATATTATTTGCAATAACTTTAACTGTAATATCTATAAAATATAGGCCTACTTGTTAACACAATGATGACATTGAATTTCTACGTAAAAGTTTTCATAGGAAATGTTCAATCTCAAAACGCCACAAAATGCCAAGTCCTGATATTAAAAGTGCTATAAAACGCTAAATTTGATTTTAAAGTGCTAAATTTTTTATTTTACGATGCTAAAATCTATCCCCTCTAATCAAATTACAAGATGTTGACAATTAAATTAATTACTTTTCTGCGTGTTCTCTGTGTATCATGGTCGTAGCGCACTCAATACCGATCTGCTACAGTTATGTTAGTAAATACATGTCCGTGAGAAATCTAGAGTCCGATAACCTGTCGAGTTAAGGGTATATGTACGTTAACGATCGCAATTATTACCAGAAAATGCAGGCTCTAAATTTTTAAAATTTTATAAGGAAATGAATTCACAATTGGACAAAAACTATAAGGTACCATAACAAGACTTATTAAGAACTTGAATATGTGATAAAAGTATAAAAAAGATTAATAATAATATTTTTAAGAATTAAATTTTTACTTTAAATTAAATTTTCCAAAATTTGAAAATTTTCACACGTATTATTTCATAACTCCACAACCATTAGATATAGAATTCTGAAATTTTGTACACTGATTTAACATGAATTTATGCAAAAGCTAGACTACAATAATGCTATTTGTTTGAAAATAGAAAAGTTAGGTCACAAAACATTATGTAAATTTTAATATATTTTATATAGGACAAATAAAAAATTAATTATATTAAATTAAACAACTCTACATGTCTGAGAGTAGTCTACTTTTCAGAAATAAGTGTTTATTACGTGCAGGAAAAATATCAAAGATGTCAGAGAGACCATAACAATGTTATGGTTACCAAATGTAACTCCTGAATTTTTTTGTTTTTTCTTCTTTTTTATGCTCGGATAAAACTGATTTGAAAAATATTATTAGTAACCTTTTCTTATGCTTTTATCAGTCATTTAAGTTCTAATAAGTCTTGTTGTGGTACCTTTTAATTTTTGTCCAATTGTGAGTCCATTTTCTTATAAAGTTTTAGAAATTTAGAGCCTGCATTTTCTGATAAT
The DNA here is from genome assembly GCF_040183065.1 of Periplaneta americana. NCBI lineage: Eukaryota > Metazoa > Arthropoda > Insecta > Blattodea > Blattidae > Periplaneta > Periplaneta americana. The sequence goes on along the minus strand of NC_091126.1, from coordinate 163,679,767 downwards.
AATTGTGGTCGTTCACATACATATACCCTTAATATTAAACACTGATTTTCTGCCACACTGCGAGAAAGAAAACCCAAATAAATCGTCGATTTACAAGCAAAACACGTTAAGTCAAAAATGTTACTTCTGAGAAAAAGGCGTTTATAATGTAGATAATGTATGCGTATAAACTTAGAATTGGAAAATTAAATACACATAATTAGAAACAACTTACTAAAAATAATATTTTGAGGATTCTGTTTTGTTAAGAGCTTTCAAAACCCTTTTTTCTCAAATGTAATATTTTTGACTTAGGGGGTTAGGTACAGCGTACAGAAGTAAAAATTTTGAAAATATTCAACATTTTTTTCCTCTTTTACTGTATCTTGTACAATAATTAAAATTGGTATGCGTAAAACAATATCCTTCTGCTATATGAAAAAACATTTTTACGATTAAAAAAAATATTTATGTATATTTTTTCAAAATTCAAATTTCACTGTGCAGTGATGAAGCGTTTCTCTCATAACTCATAAATTTGTTAACTTTTTCATGTTCTCTCTCTTTTATTTTATTGCTGAAACTCATGTTTATAATATCATGCTCTTTCAACTACATTCATTAATAAACAATATTTTTTTTATTTCATGTTAGATATTTTACCATTTTTTAAAATGAATTTATTTTTTATCAGACAATCTATCAAAGGTAGAGAAGTGGTTTTTGCATCATATTGTAGATATGACATGAATAAATACACACAAAAAATTTCATCACAGAATGTTGTATACTTTTTGAGTTATGAGGGAAACGCTTCATCACTGCACAGTGAACTTTGAATTTTGAAAAAAAAAATAAAATAATTTTTTTTTTAAATCTTAAAAATATGTTTATCATATAGCAGGAGGTTAGTGTTTTACACATACTAATTTTCATTATTGTACAAGATACAGTAATGGAGGAAAAAAGAAGTTGAATATTTCCAAAATTTTACACCTTTAAGCTGTATCTAATCCCTTAATGTGTTTTGCTTGTAAGTCGACAAAATGTTGAAGTAAGACTTACTGAAGAATATTTATAGTAGAATATAGGCTTGTAAAAATGTATCCTTCTCTCAACTTACCGAGTGGCGTTCAATTTGTACTCCAGGGGCTGATATCTGGTCTTCTTCTTCTTCCTGCTAAGCATGAAGCATGACAACGGCTCGTCGTCGTCAGATGAATAGCCAAACTGTTCATTCATTTCTGTCGCTGCTCTTTTGTCTTCCTTCTCCGATAATATCGGTGTATCTGAAGCTATGCGTCTTAAAATTAAGAGAAGAATTTTATTTTTAATACAGTAAATTATAGACAGGTGAACTAATTTAATTTTTCTATGTAGAAATTTAAAATTATCCTTTTTAAAATATAAATATTTAAAAAATAGTATGCATGTCGCAATTAGAAAGCCGCTAATGTAACACGTAATTTTACTGTTAATTTCTTAAAATTTACGCATTATTATTTCGTTTTTCATGCTGATTAGAATTAATAATGCGTTTAAAAAGAAGAAATTTAGTTAGCAGTAATTTATTAACTCCTTTACAGGAGAATGCAGCTTCTAATGTTCTAATTTTGAAAATGTTCGAATTTTGAATAGAGCAAAACAGGTTATTGTATGCCTTATCACTAATCTCTCCTTGCGCACCTGCGTCCTTCCCTGCAAAGCTCCAGAGCGATTGTGTTTTGTCTATCGAGACTCCGTCTGGACTCATTTACTCCCCCACTATTTACTGTCGTATACTTGCGAATGCCCACTTTTATGACCACCTTCGTTTTCTCCGCGTTACCTTAGATCATGGAGGAGGAGGTGATTACGGATTGGACAATCTTTGTCGATTCTTGGCGGGAATCGGAAGGTATCCCCTCCACAGCATCCATTCCGACTCCTGTGTGCCCAGTGCCCACCCTACCCCCCATAAGACACGTAAAGAGAACAAGGAGAGCGGAGTTCTATGATTGACCACTGACACTCCCACAGGCTACGGTATACACGCCTCTTTTCCCCTGAATTGCTGTATGTATAGTCTCTGCAAAAAGTGAGTGAAATGACCAGGTCAGTGCATGTATAAATAAAAACAAAAAAGGTAACACGCACAAAGGCAATGTTATCTTAAAAACAAAATTTTAATTTCTCTTCTGGAGACTTACACAAGATATGGAATGCATGTCTCCGTCGCTGAATAAATTAGAGGCACTCCTAGCCTTTATTACACGATACACCTGGTTCAATTTTAAATATAATTACTGTATAATATTTGGGGTCTAGGAGAAGCAGTGAAATGAAACATTAAGCGAAATTCTTACCTGAATATTCTTTTCATAATTTCCCCACTTTTTTCTTTATCTAGTTTATTTGCATTTTTGTTTTTGGTTCTTTCATTTATTACTTATCACTTAATTCTTTCCTTTTTATTTATTTATTTATTTATTTATTTATTTATTCATTCATTCATTCATGTATTTATTTATTTATTCATTTATTTATTTATGTATTTATTTATTTATTCATTCATTCATGCATTTATTTATTTATTCATTCATTCATTCATTTATTTATTTATTTATTTATTCATTCATGTATTTATTTATTTACTTATTTATTCATTCATTCATTTATTTATTTATTTATTCATTCATTCATTCATGTATTTATTTATTTATTCATTTATTTATTTATTTATTTATTCATTCATGTTTTTATATATATATTTATTTTTTATTCATTCATTCATGGTATATATATATATATATATATATATATATGGCGTCCACACCTGTGGAGTAACGTTCAGCGCGTCTGGCTGCGAAACCAGGTGGCCCGGGTTCGAATCCCGGTCGGGGCAAGTTACTTGGTTGAGGTTTTCTCCGGGGTTTTCCCTCAACCCAATACGAGCAAATGCTGGATAACTTTCGGTGCTGGACCCCGGACTCATTTCACCGGCATTATCACATTCATATCATTCAGACGCTAAATAACCTAGATGTTGATATAGCGTCGCAAAATAACCCAATAAAATAAATAAAAAATATATATGGCTGTTCCTCGGCTTTGGAATTCCCTACCGAGTAATGTCAGGGACTGTCAGACATCAAACCAATTTAAGAATAGGCTAACGAAATATTTCTCTAACAATTCTTGTTAACAATAATACTGTTTCAGGTTTCTCAATGTTTAATGGTTATATATATATATATATATCACGGATAAATATCTAAATTATCTCATTATTATTATTATTATTATTATTATTATTATTATTATTATTATTATTATTATTATTATATAGTTAGGAACATTAAATCCAGACGTTTGAGATGGGCAGGGCATGTAGCACATATGGGCGAATCCAGAAATGCATATAGAGTGTTAGTTGGGAGGCCAGAGGGGAAAAGACCTTTGGGGAGGCCGAGACGTAGATGGGAAGATAGTATTAAAATAGATTTGAGGGAGGTGGGATATGATGATAGAGACTGGATTAATCTTGCTCAGGATAGGGACCAATGGCGGGCTTATGTGAGGGCAGCAATGAACCTCCGGGTTTCTTAAAAGCCAGTAAGTAATTATAATTATTATTATTATTATTAATATTATTATTATTATTATTATTATTATTATTATTATTATTATTATTATTATTATTATTGTAACTAATTTTACCAATGTTTATTATTGTCACACTAACATTACTTATCCAACTTTCATTATATACTTTCATGTTGTTTTATGGTCTAGATATTAATGTAATAACTATGTAAGCAATTGTATTCAATTAGAATTAGACTCTGGCTGGGCGGAAGAGAAGGCCTACTGGCCTTAGCTCTGCCAGATTAAATAAATAAATAATTATTATTAAATTATTATTATATATATTTATTTATTTATTCATTTTTTAACTAACAAATTACTACGAATTATATAACCACAATATTACCAAAATTACTATTGGATCAGGACATGCCGAATGGAGACCGATAAACTGTGGAGTTCGTCAAGGATGCCCCCTCTCACCACTTTTATTCAATATATACATCAACTCCATCATTAGACATTGGCGACTAACAATTCATGGAATCATCCCGCTCTTCCGAAATTGTACTCTAGATATATTATTATATGCAGACAATCAGATTATTTTTGCTACAAATGAAGACGAGCTGCAATACGCAATACATCACCTGAATATAATAGCACAAAATATCAATATGAAAATTTCCCCAAACAAAATTTATTTATTTATTTATTTATTTATTTATTTATTTATTTATTTATTTATTTATTTATTTATTTATTTATTCATTCATTCATTCATATACTCATTCGTTCATGTTTTTATTCATTCGTGTATTTATTCATTCATTCATGTATTTATTTATTTGTTTATTTACTTATTTATTTATTTATTCCTTTGTTTAACTTACAAATTACTACGAATTATATAACCACAATATTATCAAAATTACTATTGGAGCAGGACATACCGGATGGAGACCGATAAACTGTGGAGTTCGTCAAGGATGCCCCCTCTCACCACTTTTATTCAATA